>NC_134484.1:483296874-483336874 GCF_040206685.1 Ascaphus truei
GTCCGGCCTTCCTGCCTCTCACCTGTCTCCCCTATAATCTATCCTAACTGCTGCTGCCAGAATCACTCTACTCATTCCTAAATCTGTCTCAGTGTCTCCCCTGCTGAAATCCCTCTCCTAGCTTAATATCAAATCCTGTATCACACACAATTCACCTACCTTAAACCTCTCACCGTCTACCCCACACCTCTGGAAGGCCCTTCCCCGCAGTATCCGACTAGCACCCTCTCTATCCACCTTTAAGACCCACCTGCTTAAGGAAGCATACGAGTAGCTCCATGGCTGATAATTTACAACTCATACATAAACCTTGGCCCCCTGCAGACACACTTACCAGAACGCCCTCCTACTGTCTCTGTATGTTCTTCCTACCAACCAATTAGATTGTAAGCTCTTTGGAGCAGGGACTCCTTTTCCTAAATGTTACTTTTGTGTCTAAAGCACTTATTTCCATTATGTGTTATTTATATGATTGTCACGTGTATTAGTGCTGTGAAGCGCTATGTACATTAATAGCACTATGTAAATAAAGACATAGATACCTACCGTGTGTATTCACTTGGGTGACAAGGTTTTCTTACTGAGAAACATTTTATACGCTCTGCACATGGGGAAGGTTTCTCCCCTGTGTAAATGCTCTGGTGTATTGTATTGTATTGTATTGTATGTCTTTATTTATATAGCGCCATTAATGTACATAGCGCTTCACAGCAGTAATACATGTGGTAATCAAATAAATAACAGATAATATAAATAACAGATCATGGGAATAAGTGCTTTAGACATTAAGGAAGAGGAGTCCCTGCTCCGAGGAGCTTACAGTCTAATTGGTAGGTAGGGAGAACGTACAGAGACAATAGGAGGGAGTTCTGGTAAGTGCGTCTGCAGGGGGCCAAGCTTTATGTATCATGTGTTCAGAATAGCCACAGTGCTATTCATATGCTTCTTTAAGCAATTGTGTCTTAAGGTGGGTCTTAAAGGTGGATAGAGAGGGTGCTAGTCGGGTACTGAGGGGAAGGGCATTCCAGAGGTGTGGGGCAGTCAGTGAAAAAGGTTTAAGGCGGGAGAGGGCTTTAGATACAAAGGGGGTAGAAAGAAGACATCCTTGAGAAGAACGCAAGAGTCTGGATGGTGCATAACGAGAAATTAGGGCAGAGATGTAAGGAGGGGCAGAAGAGTGTAAAGCTTTAAAAGTGAGGAGAAGAATGGAGTGTGAGATGCGGGATTTGATCGGAAGCCAGGAGAGGGATTTCATGAGGGGAGATGCTGAGACAGATCTCGGAAAGAGTAGATTGATTCTGGCAGCAGCGTTTAGGATAGATTGTAGGGGAGACAGGTGAGAGGCAGGAAGGCCGGACAGCAGGAGGTTACAGTAATCAAGACGAGAGAGAATGAGGGCCTGAGTCAGAGTTTTAGCAGTCGAGCAACAGAGGAAAGGGCGTATCTTTGTTATATTGCGGAGGAAAAAGCGACAGGTTTTAGAAATGTTTTGAATGTGAGGGGCGAATGTGAGAGAGGAGTCGAGTGTGACCCAAGGCAGCGTGCTTGGGCTACTGAGTGAATGATGGTAGTGTGACGATAGCTTCCACAGGCTTATTAATATTACACAAAAATAATTGGGTTTGAACTGAACGAGGCTTAAGATATAATAAATTGTATTTATTCCTTAGAATAAAGGTGAACACAACAGATAATACAGTAACAAACAAGGAGTACACTTACTTAAGGGTTGGGGAATGAGAAGTATGATGTAGCATTTCTCTCAGCAGTCAGGAAATCATTCAGGTGATATCAGGTAACCATATCAGCAAACGAAGACAAAGGATATATGGGTGGACAGCAGTTTATAAACCATTCTCCTTCTATTCTTAACCTTAAGCACAGGGGATTGGTTTACAATTACCTCCAGCCACTCACTAACGTGGGAAAGCATTCTGACCCATGCCCCCCTGCTAGTTGGCACATGCGCAGTAGAACTCTGGGGGTCTCATTTCTGAAGCCCCACATTTACATCAGGAATGCCAGCCAGTCTACCATTTGGAGTTCTGGCAGGAAAACCTTTGTTGAAAGGTGTTAACTGGAACACCTAAGACCTGCCCTGGTTTGGGCTTCGGATAAACAGTGAGGGTGATAAAACTCTTTGAACAGCACTTAAATCCTAGACATAGCGGCGTCCCCAGGGCCATCTGCTACCTTATGGCCCAAAAGAATTTCCTCTGGGTCTTTGTCCATACCTTAAGATACACTATTAAGCATAAAACATAAACGTATTTAAATATCCGGTTCCGTTAGGTTTAGCAGGTCCAAACTTCCCAGTTCGCATTGCCAGAACTGGGACACCATATGGTCCAAAAAGCGACTTGCTACGACCTAAGAAACCGGAGTTACACAAATGCACATTAAATCATTTTAATACAAAAATCTCCATTGAAAAAGAAATCTCAGCTTTTCACTAAATCCCCATTGAAAACAACGGGCAGCTCCGCCATAGACTTTCAATGGTAAATCGCCGCCATTGAAGTCAATGGGGTTTTTCTGCCATTGAAGTCTATGGGAAAAGCCCTGAACTTCAAGGGGGTCCATACTCCGTCGGGTTGGTCCAAGCGGGTCAAGGATGGTTCTGCAGCGATGCCGGAGCAGTGGCTACAGATACCCCAAACCCTGATCCGCTGAACCCTCCGGAACCGGAGATATGGATTCCTAAAATTCAGCATTTCTCACTTAGTCATTTTTCTGAGCCGTTTCTGCCGCCGCCGGCAAAGCCTATGGCGCGACCCGCTCTATCTGGTTCGACCCTTATCGGGGGTCCAGGATTCGGGGACCCGGTTGTGGTCGAGTGGGGGGAAGCCTAGGAACTAGGGGCAACAAGAATTTTATCCCTAGGTGCCCTAGAACTGTTTATTCCCCTGCTAATTGACGTTGAACTTGACCCAGTGATTTTAGCTCTTTTGAAGGACATTGTATCCGCTTTGCGGTTTGCAGTCTGGACGGCAGCCAACTAGGTTACCTCGAGGCATCTCCATTGAAGTCAATGACCCATTGACTGTCAATGGGAAACCGCCGTTCTTCCTCTCGGACGCCACCTGCTGGTCACTACAGGAAACAGGACTAAAACAGCACAAATTCCTATTGATATACATTGAGCCCTAATGGCGGCCAATGGGGAACCTGCAAAATGGTGCCTGAAAAGGGGGCAAAAACGGAGCTGGGTGGGTGGGGGGGGCAAAAACGGAGCTGGGTGGGTGGGGGGGGCAAAAACGGAGCTGGGTGGGTGGGGGGGGCAAAAACGGAGCTGGGTGGGTGGGGGGGGCAAAAACGGAGCTGGGTGGGTGGGGGGGGCAAAAACGGAGCTGGGTGGGTGGGGGGGGCAAAAACGGAGCTGGGTGGGTGGGGGGGGCAAAAACGGAGCTGGGTGGGTGGGGGGGGGGCAAAAACGGAGCTGGGTGGGTGGGGGGGGCAAAAACGGAGCTGGGTGGGTGGGGGGGGCAAAAACGGAGCTGGGTGGGTGGGGGGGGCAAAAACGAAGCTGGGTGGGTGGGGGGGGGCAAAAACGAAGCTGGGTGGGTGGGGGGGGCAAAAACGGAGCTGGGTGGGTGGGGGGGGCAAAAACGAAGCTGGGTGGGTGGGGGGGGCAAAAACGAAGCTGGGTGGGTGGGGGGGGCAAAAACGAAGCTGGGTGGGTGGGGGGGGCAAACACGGAGCTGGGTGGGGGGGGCAAAAACGGAGCTGGGTGGGTGGGGGGGGCAAAAACAAAGCTGGGTGGGTGGGGGGGGGCAAAAACAAAGCTGGGTGGGTGGGGGGGGGCAAAAACGGAGCTGGGTGGGTGGGGGGGGCAAAAACGGAGCTGGGTGGGTGGGGGGGGCAAAAACGGAGCTGGGTGGGTGGGGGGGGGCAAAAACGGAGCTGGGTGGGTGGGGGGGGGGCAAAAACGGAGCTGGGTGGGTGGGGGGGGGGGCAAAAACGGAGCTGGGTGGGTGGGGGGGGGGGGCAAAAACGGAGCTGGGTGGGTGGGGGGGGCAAAAACGGAGCTGGGTGGGTGGGGGGGGGGGCAAAAACGGAGCTGGGTGGGTGGGGGGGGCAAAAACGGAGCTGGGTGGGTGGGGGGGGCAAAAACGGAGCTGGGTGGGTGGGGGGGGCAAAAACGGAGCTGGGTGGGTGGGGGGGGCAAAAACGGAGCTGGGTGGGTGGGGGGGGCAAAAACGGAGCTGGGTGGGTGGGGGGGGCAAAAACGGAGCTGGGTGGGTGGGGGGGGCAAAAACGGAGCTGGGTGGGTGGGGGGGGCAAAAACGGAGCTGGGTGGGTGGGGGGGGCAAAAACGGAGCTGGGTGGGTGGGGGGGGCAAAAACGGAGCTGGGTGGGTGGGGGGGGCAAAAACGGAGCTGGGTGGGTGGGGGGGGGGGCAAAAACGGAGCTGGGTG
Organism: Ascaphus truei; assembly: GCF_040206685.1. Taxonomy (NCBI): domain Eukaryota; kingdom Metazoa; phylum Chordata; class Amphibia; order Anura; family Ascaphidae; genus Ascaphus; species Ascaphus truei. The sequence goes on from NC_134484.1 coordinate 483,301,293, forward strand.
GGTGGGGGGGGGGGGCAAAAACGGAGCTGGGTGGGTGGGGGGGGCAAAAACGGAGCTGGGTGGGTGGGTGGGGGGGCAAAAACGGAGCTGGGTGGGTGGGTGGGGGGGCAAAAACGGAGCTGGGTGGGTGGGGGGGGCAAAAACGGAGCTGGGTGGGTGGGGGGGGCAAAAACGGAGCTGGGTGGGTGGGGGGGGCAAAAACGGAGCTGGGTGGGTGGGGGGGGCAAAAACGGAGCTGGGTGGGTGGGGGGGGCAAAAACGGAGCTGGGTGGGTGGGGGGGGGGAAAACGGAGCTGGGTGGGTGGGGGGGGCAAAAACGGAGCTGGGTGGGTGGGGGGGGCAAAAACGGAGCTGGGTGGGTGGGGGGGGCAAAAACGGAGCTGGGTGGGTGGGGGGGGCAAAAACGGAGCTGGGTGGGTGGGGGGGGCAAAAACAGAGCTGGGTGGGTGGGGGGGGCAAAAACGGAGCTGGGTGGGTGGGGGGGGCAAAAACGGAGCTGGGTGGGTGGGGGGGGCAAAAACGGAGCTGGGTGGGTGGGGGGGGCAAAAACGGAGCTGGGTGGGTGGGGGGGGCAAAAACGGAGCTGGGTGGGTGGGGGGGGCAAAAACGGAGCTGGGTGGGTGGGGGGGGCAAAAACGGAGCTGGGTGGGTGGGGGGGGCAAAAACGGAGCTGGGGGGGCAAAAACGGAGCTGGGGGGGCAAAAACGGAGCTGGGGGGGCAAAAACGGAGCTGGGTGGGTGGGGGGGGCAAAAACGGAGCTGGGTGGGTGGGGGGGGCAAAAACGGAGCTGGGTGGGTGGGGGGGGCAAAAACGGAGCTGGGTGGGTGGGGGGGGCAAAAACGGAGCTGGGTGGGTGGGGGGGGGCAAAAACGGAGCTGGGTGGGTGGGGGGGGCAAAAACGGAGCTGGGTGGGTGGGGGGGGCAAAAACGGAGCTGGGTGGGTGGGGGGGGCAAAAACGGAGCTGGGTGGGTGGGGGGGGCAAAAACGGAGCTGGGTGGGTGGGGGGGGCAAAAACGGAGCTGGGTGGGTGGGGGGGGCAAAAACGGAGCTGGGTGGGTGGGGGGGGCAAAAACGGAGCTGGGTGGGTGGGGGGGGCAAAAACGGAGCTGGGTGGGTGGGGGGGGCAAAAACGGAGCTGGGTGGGTGGGGGGGGCAAAAACGGAGCTGGGTGGGTGGGGGGGGCAAAAACGGAGCTGGGTGGGTGGGGGGGGCAAAAACGGAGCTGGGTGGGTGGGGGGGGCAAAAACGGAGCTGGGTGGGTGGGGGGGGCAAAAACGGAGCTGGGTGGGTGGGGGGGGCAAAAACGGAGCTGGGTGGGGGGCAAAAACGGAGCTGGGTGGGTGGGGGGGGGCAAAAACGGAGCTGGGGGGGGCAAAAACGGAGCTGGGTGGGTGGGGGGGGGCAAAAACGGAGCTGGGTGGGTGGGGGGGGGCAAAAACGGAGCTGGGTGGGTGGGGGGGGGGCAAAAACGGAGCTGGGTGGGTGGGGGGGGCAAAAACGGAGCTGGGTGGGTGGGGGGGGCAAAAACGGAGCTGGGTGGGTGGGGGGGGCAAAAACGGAGCTGGGTGGGTGGGGGGGGCAAAAACGGAGCTGGGTGGGTGGGGGGGGCAAAAACGGAGCTGGGTGGGTGGGGGGGGCAAAAACGGAGCTGGGTGGGTGGGGGGGGGCAAAAACGGAGCTGGGTGGGTGGGGGGGGGCAAAAACGGAGCTGGGTGGGTGGGGGGGGCAAAAACGGAGCTGGGTGGGTGGGGGGGGCAAAAACGGAGCTGGGTGGGTGGGGGGGGCAAAAACGGAGCTGGGTGGGTGGGGGGGGGGGCAAAAACGGAGCTGGGTGGGTGGGGGGGGGGGCAAAAACGGAGCTGGGTGGGGGGGGGGGGCAAAAACGGAGCTGGGTGGGTGGGGGGGGCAAAAACGGAGCTGGGTGGGTGGGGGGGGCAAAAACGGAGCTGGGTGGGTGGGGGGGGCAAAAACGGAGCTGGGTGGGTGGGGGGGGCAAAAACGGAGCTGGGTGGGTGGGTGGGGGGGCAAAAACGGAGCTGGGTGGGTGGGTGGGGGGGCAAAAACGGAGCTGGGTGGGTGGGTGGGGGGGCAAAAACGGAGCTGGGTGGGTGGGGGGGGCAAAAACGGAGCTGGGTGGGGGGGGCAAAAACGGAGCTGGGTGGGTGGGGGGGGCAAAAACGGAGCTGGGTGGGTGGGGGGGGCAAAAACGGAGCTGGGTGGGTGGGGGGGGCAAAAACGGAGCTGGGTGGGTGGGGGGGGCAAAAACGGAGCTGGGTGGGTGGGGGGGGCAAAAACGGAGCTGGGGGGGGCAAAAACGGAGCTGGGGGGGGCAAAAACGGAGCTGGGGGGGGCAAAAACGGAGCTGGGGTGGGTGGGGGGGGCAAAAACGGAGCTGGGGTGGGTGGGGGGGGCAAAAACGGAGCTGGGGTGGGTGGGGGGGGCAAAAACGGAGCTGGGGTGGGTGGGGGGGGCAAAAACGGAGCTGGGGTGGGTGGGGGGGGCAAAAACGGAGCTGGGGTGGGTGGGGGGGGCAAAAACGGAGCTGGGGTGGGTGGGGGGGGCAAAAACGGAGCTGGGGTGGGTGGGGGGGGCAAAAACGGAGCTGGGGTGGGTGGGTGGGGCAAAAACGGAGCTGGGGTGGGTGGGTGGGGCAAAAACGGAGCTGGGGTGGGTGGGTGGGGCAAAAACGGAGCTGGGGTGGGTGGGTGGGGCAAAAACGGAGCTGGGGTGGGTGGGGCAAAAACGGAGCTGGGGTGGGTGGGGCAAAAACGGAGCTGGGGTGGGTGGGTGGGGCAAAAACGGAGCTGGGGTGGGTGGGTGGGGCAAAAACGGAGCTGGGGTGGGTGGGTGGGGCAAAAACGGAGCTGGGGTGGGTGGGTGGGGCAAAAACGGAGCTGGGGTGGGTGGGTGGGGCAAAAACGGAGCTGGGGTGGGTGGGTGGGGCAAAAACGGAGCTGGGGTGGGTGGGTGGGGCAAAAACGGAGCTGGGGTGGGTGGGTGGGGCAAAAACGGAGCTGGGGTGGGTGGGTGGGGCAAAAACGGAGCTGGGGTGGGTGGGTGGGGCAAAAACGGAGCTGGGGTGGGTGGGTGGGGCAAAAACGGAGCTGGGGTGGGTGGGGCAAAAACGGAGCTGGGGTGGGTGGGTGGGGCAAAAACGGAGCTGGGGTGGGTGGGTGGGGCAAAAACGGAGCTGGGGTGGGTGGGTGGGGCAAAAACGGAGCTGGGGTGGGTGGGTGGGGCAAAAACGGAGCTGGGGTGGGTGGGTGGGGCAAAAACGGAGCTGGGGTGGGGCAAAAACGGAGCTGGGGTGGGTGGGGCAAAAACGGAGCTGGGTGGGTGGGGGGGGGCAAAAACGGAGCTGGGTGGGTGGGGGGGGCAAAAACGGAGCTGGGTGGGTGGGGGGGGCAAAAACGGAGCTGGGTGGGTGGGGGGGGCAAAAACGGAGCTGGGTGGGTGGGGGGGGCAAAAACGGAGCTGGGTGGGTGGGGGGGGCAAAAACGGAGCTGGGTGGGTGGGGGGGGCAAAAACGGAGCTGGGTGGGTGGGGGGGACAAAAACGGAGCTGGGTGGGTGGGGGGGACAAAAACGGAGCTGGGTGGGTGGGGGGGGCAAAAACGGAGCTGGGGGGGCAAAAACGGAGCTGGGTGGGTGGGGGGGGCAAAAACGGAGCTGGGTGGGTGGGGGGGGCAAAAACGGAGCTGGGTGGGTGGGGGGGGCAAAAACGGAGCTGGGTGGGTGGGGGGGGCAAAAACGGAGCTGGGTGGGTGGGGGGGGCAAAAACGGAGCTGGGTGGGTGGGGGGGGCAAAAACGGAGCTGGGTGGGTGGGGGGGGCAAAAACGGAGCTGGGTGGGTGGGGGGGGCAAAAACGGAGCTGGGTGGGTGGGGGGGGCAAAAACGGAGCTGGGTGGGTGGGGGGGGCAAAAACGGAGCTGGGTGGGGCAAAAACGGAGCTGGGGGGGGCAAAAACGGAGCTGGGGGGGGCAAAAACGGAGCTGGGGTGGGTGGGGGGGGCAAAAACGGAGCTGGGGTGGGTGGGGGGGGCAAAAACGGAGCTGGGGTGGGTGGGGGGGCAAAAACGGAGCTGGGGTGGGTGGGGGGGGCAAAAACGGAGCTGGGGTGGGTGGGGGGGGCAAAAACGGAGCTGGGGTGGGTGGGGGGGGCAAAAACGGAGCTGGGGTGGGTGGGGGGGGCAAAAACGGAGCTGGGGTGGGTGGGGGGGGCAAAAACGGAGCTGGGGTGGGTGGGGGGGGCAAAAACGGAGCTGGGGTGGGTGGGGGGGGCAAAAACGGAGCTGGGGTGGGTGGGGGGGGCAAAAACGGAGCTGGGGTGGGTGGGGGGGGCAAAAACGGAGCTGGGGTGGGTGGGGGGGGCAAAAACGGAGCTGGGGTGGGTGGGGGGGGCAAAAACGGAGCTGGGGTGGGTGGGTGGGGCAAAAACGGAGCTGGGGTGGGTGGGGGGGGCAAAAACGGAGCTGGGGTGGGTGGGGGGGGCAAAAACGGAGCTGGGGTGGGTGGGGGGGGCAAAAACGGAGCTGGGGTGGGTGGGGGGGGCAAAAACGGAGCTGGGGTGGGTGGGGGGGGCAAAAACGGAGCTGGGGTGGGTGGGGGGGGCAAAAACGGAGCTGGGGTGGGTGGGGGGGGGCAAAAACGGAGCTGGGGTGGGTGGGGGGGGGCAAAAACGGAGCTGGGGTGGGTGGGGGGGGGCAAAAACGGAGCTGGGGTGGGTGGGGGGGGCAAAAACGGAGCTGGGGTGGGTGGGGGGGGCAAAAACGGAGCTGGGGTGGGTGGGGGGGCAAAAACGGAGCTGGGGTGGGTGGGGGGGCAAAAACGGAGCTGGGGTGGGTGGGGGGGCAAAAACGGAGCTGGGGTGGGTGGGGGGGCAAAAACGGAGCTGGGGTGGGTGGGGGGGCAAAAACGGAGCTGGGGTGGGTGGGGGGGCAAAAACGGAGCTGGGGTGGGTGGGGGGGCAAAAACGGAGCTGGGGTGGGTGGGGGGGCAAAAACGGAGCTGGGGTGGGTGGGGGGGGCAAAAACGGAGCTGGGGTGGGTGGGGGGGGCAAAAACGGAGCTGGGGTGGGTGGGGGGGGCAAAAACGGAGCTGGGGTGGGTGGGGGGGCAAAAACGGAGCTGGGGTGGGTGGGGGGGGCAAAAACGGAGCTGGGGTGGGTGGGGGGGGCAAAAACGGAGCTGGGGTGGGTGGGGGGGGCAAAAACGGAGCTGGGGTGGGTGGGGGGGGCAAAAACGGAGCTGGGGTGGGTGGGGGGGGCAAAAACGGAGCTGGGGTGGGTGGGGGGGGCAAAAACGGAGCTGGGGTGGGTGGGGGGGGCAAAAACGGAGCTGGGGTGGGTGGGGGGGGCAAAAACGGAGCTGGGGTGGGTGGGTGGGGCAAAAACGGAGCTGGGGTGGGTGGGTGGGGCAAAAACGGAGCTGGGGTGGGTGGGTGGGGCAAAAACGGAGCTGGGGTGGGTGGGTGGGGCAAAAACGGAGCTGGGGTGGGTGGGTGGGGCAAAAACGGAGCTGGGGTGGGTGGGTGGGGCAAAAACGGAGCTGGGGTGGGTGGGGGGGGCAAAAACGGAGCTGGGGTGGGTGGGGGGGGCAAAAACGGAGCTGGGGTGGGTGGGGGGGGCAAAAACGGAGCTGGGGTGGGTGGGGGGGGCAAAAACGGAGCTGGGGTGGGTGGGGGGGGGCAAAAACGGAGCTGGGGTGGGTGGGGGGGGGCAAAAACGGAGCTGGGGTGGGTGGGGGGGGGCAAAAACGGAGCTGGGGTGGGTGGGGGGGGCAAAAACGGAGCTGGGGTGGGTGGGGGGGCAAAAACGGAGCTGGGGTGGGTGGGGGGGCAAAAACGGAGCTGGGGTGGGTGGGGGGGCAAAAACGGAGCTGGGGTGGGTGGGGGGGCAAAAACGGAGCTGGGGTGGGTGGGGGGGCAAAAACGGAGCTGGGGTGGGTGGGGGGGCAAAAACGGAGCTGGGGTGGGTGGGGGGGCAAAAACGGAGCTGGGGTGGGTGGGGGGGCAAAAACGGAGCTGGGGTGGGTGGGGGGGCAAAAACGGAGCTGGGGTGGGTGGGGGGGCAAAAACGGAGCTGGGGTGGGTGGGGGGGGCAAAAACGGAGCTGGGGTGGGTGGGGGGGGCAAAAACGGAGCTGGGGTGGGTGGGGGGGGTAAAAACGGAGCTGGGGTGGGTGGGGGGGGTAAAAACGGAGCTGGGGTGGGTGGGGGGGGTAAAAACGGAGCTGGGGTGGGTGGGGGGGTAAAAACGGAGCTGGGGTGGGTGGGGGGGCAAAAACGGAGCTGGGGTGGGTGGGGGGGGGCAAAAACGGAGCTGGGGTGGGTGGGGGGGGGCAAAAACGGAGCTGGGGTGGGTGGGGGGGGCAAAAACGGAGCTGGGGTGGGTGGGGGGGGGCAAAAACGGAGCTGGGGTGGGTGGGGGGGGCAAAAACGGAGCTGGGGTGGGTGGGGGGGGCAAAAACGGAGCTGGGGTGGGTGGGGGGGGCAAAAACGGAGCTGGGTTGGGCAAAAACGGAGCTGGGGTGGGTGGGGGGGGCAAAAACGGAGCTGGGGTGGGTGGGGGGGGCAAAAACGGAGCTGGGGTGGGTGGGGGGGGCAAAAACGGAGCTGGGGTGGGTGGGGGGGGCAAAAACGGAGCTGGGGTGGGTGGGGGGGGCAAAAACGGAGCTGGGGTGGGTGGGGGGGGGCAAAAACGGAGCTGGGGTGGGTGGGGGGGGGCAAAAACGGAGCTGGGGTGGGTGGGGGGGGCAAAAACGGAGCTGGGGTGGGTGGGGGGGGCAAAAACGGAGCTGGGGTGGGTGGGGGGGGCAAAAACGGAGCTGGGGTGGGTGGGGGGGGCAAAAACGGAGCTGGGGTGGGTGGGTGGGGCAAAAACGGAGCTGGGGTGGGTGGGTGGGGCAAAAACGGAGCTGGGGTGGGTGGGTGGGGCAAAAACGGAGCTGGGGTGGGTGGGTGGGGCAAAAACGGAGCTGGGGTGGGTGGGTGGGGCAAAAACGGAGCTGGGGTGGGTGGGTGGGGCAAAAACGGAGCTGGGGTGGGTGGGTGGGGCAAAAACGGAGCTGGGGTGGGTGGGTGGGGCAAAAACGGAGCTGGGGTGGGTGGGTGGGGCAAAAACGGAGCTGGGGTGGGGCAAAAACGGAGCTGGGGTGGGTGGGGCAAAAACGGAGCTGGGTGGGTGGGGGGGGCAAAAACGGAGCTGGGTGGGTGGGGGGGGCAAAAACGGAGCTGGGTGGGTGGGGGGGGCAAAAACGGAGCTGGGTGGGTGGGGGGGGCAAAAACGGAGCTGGGTGGGTGGGGGGGGCAAAAACGGAGCTGGGTGGGTGGGGGGGGCAAAAACGGAGCTGGGTGGGTGGGGGGGGCAAAAACGGAGCTGGGTGGGTGGGGGGGGCAAAAACGGAGCTGGGTGGGTGGGGGGGGCAAAAACGGAGCTGGGTGGGTGGGGGGGGCAAAAACGGAGCTGGGTGGGTGGGGGGGGCAAAAACGGAGCTGGGTGGGTGGGGGGGACAAAAACGGAGCTGGGTGGGTGGGGGGGACAAAAACGGAGCTGGGTGGGTGGGGGGGGCAAAAACGGAGCTGGGGGGGCAAAAACGGAGCTGGGTGGGTGGGGGGGGCAAAAACGGAGCTGGGGGGGGCAAAAACGGAGCTGGGGGGGGCAAAAACGGAGCTGGGGTGGGTGGGGGGGGCAAAAACGGAGCTGGGGTGGGTGGGGGGGGCAAAAACGGAGCTGGGGTGGGTGGGGGGGGCAAAAACGGAGCTGGGGTGGGTGGGGGGGGCAAAAACGGAGCTGGGGTGGGTGGGGGGGGCAAAAACGGAGCTGGGGTGGGTGGGGGGGGCAAAAACGGAGCTGGGGTGGGTGGGGGGGGCAAAAACGGAGCTGGGGTGGGTGGGGGGGGCAAAAACGGAGCTGGGGTGGGTGGGGGGGGCAAAAACGGAGCTGGGGTGGGTGGGGGGGGCAAAAACGGAGCTGGGGTGGGTGGGGGGGGCAAAAACGGAGCTGGGGTGGGTGGGGGGGGCAAAAACGGAGCTGGGGTGGGTGGGGGGGGCAAAAACGGAGCTGGGGTGGGTGGGGGGGGGCAAAAACGGAGCTGGGGTGGGTGGGGGGGGCAAAAACGGAGCTGGGGTGGGTGGGGGGGGCAAAAACGGAGCTGGGGTGGGTGGGTGGGGCAAAAACGGAGCTGGGGTGGGTGGGGGGGGCAAAAACGGAGCTGGGGTGGGTGGGGGGGGCAAAAACGGAGCTGGGGTGGGTGGGGGGGGCAAAAACGGAGCTGGGGTGGGTGGGGGGGGCAAAAACGGAGCTGGGGTGGGGGTGGGTGGGGGGGGCAAAAACGGAGCTGGGGTGGGCAAAAACGGAGCTGGGGTGGGTGGGGGGGGCAAAAACGGAGCTGGGGTGGGTGGGGGGGGCAAAAACGGAGCTGGGGTGGGTGGGGGGGGCAAAAACGGAGCTGGGGTGGGTGGGGGGGGCAAAAACGGAGCTGGGTTGGGTGGGGGGGGCAAAAACGGAGCTGGGGTGGGTGGGGGGGGCAAAAACGGAGCTGGGTTGGGCAAAAACGGAGCTGGGTGGGTGGGGGGGGCAAAAACGGAGCTGGGTGGGTGGGGGGGGCAAAAACGGAGCTGGGGGGGGCAAAAACGGAGCTGGGGGGGGCAAAAACGGAGCTGGGGTGGGTGGGGGGGGCAAAAACGGAGCTGGGGTGGGTGGGGGGGGCAAAAACGGAGCTGGGGTGGGTGGGGGGGGCAAAAACGGAGCTGGGGTGGGTGGGGGGGGCAAAAACGGAGCTGGGGTGGGTGGGGGGGGCAAAAACGGAGCTGGGGTGGGTGGGGGGGGCAAAAACGGAGCTGGGGTGGGTGGGGGGGGCAAAAACGGAGCTGGGGTGGGTGGGGGGGGCAAAAACGGAGCTGGGGTGGGTGGGGGGGGCAAAAACGGAGCTGGGGGGGGCAAAAACGGAGCTGGGGTGGGTGGGGGGGGGCAAAAACGGAGCTGGGGTGGGTGGGGGGGGCAAAAACGGAGCTGGGGTGGGCAAAAACGGAGCTGGGGTGGGTGGGGGGGGCAAAAACGGAGCTGGGGTGGGTGGGGGGGGCAAAAACGGAGCTGGGGTGGGTGGGGGGGGCAAAAACGGAGCTGGGGTGGGTGGGTGGGGCAAAAACGGAGCTGGGGTGGGTGGGGGGGGCAAAAACGGAGCTGGGGTGGGTGGGGGGGGCAAAAACGGAGCTGGGGTGGGTGGGGGGGGCAAAAACGGAGCTGGGGTGGGTGGGGGGGGCAAAAACGGAGCTGGGGTGGGTGGGGGGGGCAAAAACGGAGCTGGGGTGGGCAAAAACGGAGCTGGGGTGGGTGGGGTGGGCAAAAACGGAGCTGGGGTGGGTGGGGGGGGCAAAAACGGAGCTGGGGTGGGTGGGGGGGGCAAAAACGGAGCTGGGGTGGGTGGGGGGGGCAAAAACGGAGCTGGGTTGGGTGGGGGGGGCAAAAACGGAGCTGGGGTGGGTGGGGGGGGCAAAAACGGAGCTGGGTTGGGCAAAAACGGAGCTGGGGTGGGTGGGGGGGGCAAAAACGGAGCTGGGGTGGGTGGGGGGGGGCAAAAACGGAGCTGGGGTGGGTGGGGGGGGCAAAAACGGAGCTGGGGTGGGTGGGGGGGGCAAAAACGGAGCTGGGGTGGGTGGGGGGGGTAAAAACGGAGCTGGGGTGGGTGGGGGGGGCAAAAACGGAGCTGGGTTGGGTGGGGGGGGCAAAAACGGAGCTGGGGTGGGTGGGGGGGGCAAAAACGGAGCTGGGGGGGGCAAAAACGGAGCTGGGGTGGGTGGGGGGGGCAAAAACGGAGCTGGGGTGGGTGGGGGGGGCAAAAACGGAGCTGGGGTGGGTGGGGGGGGCAAAAACGGAGCTGGGTTGGGTGGGGGGGGCAAAAACGGAGCTGGGGTGGGTGGGGGGGGCAAAAACGGAGCTGGGTTGGGCAAAAACGGAGCTGGGGTGGGTGGGGGGGGCAAAAACGGAGCTGGGGTGGGTGGGGGGGGCAAAAACGGAGCTGGGGTGGGTGGGGGGGGCAAAAACGGAGCTGGGGTGGGTGGGGGGGGCAAAAACGGAGCTGGGGTGGGTGGGGGGGGCAAAAACGGAGCTGGGGTGGGTGGGGGGGGCAAAAACGGAGCTGGGGTGGGTGGGGGGGGCAAAAACGGAGCTGGGGTGGGTGGGGGGGGCAAAAACGGAGCTGGGGTGGGTGGGGGGGGCAAAAACGGAGCTGGGGTGGGTGGGGGGGGCAAAAACGGAGCTGGGGTGGGTGGGGGGGGCAAAAACGGAGCTGGGGTGGGTGGGGGGGGCAAAAACGGAGCTGGGGTGGGTGGGGGGGGCAAAAACGGAGCTGGGGTGGGTGGGGGGGGCAAAAACGGAGCTGGGGTGGGTGGGGGGGGCAAAAACGGAGCTGGGGTGGGTGGGGGGGGCAAAAACGGAGCTGGGGTGGGTGGGGGGGGCAAAAACGGAGCTGGGGTGGGTGGGGGGGGCAAAAACGGAGCTGGGGTGGGTGGGTGGGGCAAAAACGGAGCTGGGGTGGGTGGGTGGGGCAAAAACGGAGCTGGGGTGGGTGGGTGGGGCAAAAACGGAGCTGGGGTGGGTGGGTGGGGCAAAAACGGAGCTGGGGTGGGTGGGTGGGGCAAAAACGGAGCTGGGGTGGGTGGGTGGGGCAAAAACGGAGCTGGGGTGGGTGGGTGGGGCAAAAACGGAGCTGGGGTGGGTGGGTGGGGCAAAAACGGAGCTGGGGTGGGTGGGTGGGGCAAAAACGGAGCTGGGGTGGGTGGGTGGGGCAAAAACGGAGCTGGGGTGGGTGGGTGGGGCAAAAACGGAGCTGGGGTGGGTGGGTGGGGCAAAAACGGAGCTGGGGTGGGTGGGTGGGGCAAAAACGGAGCTGGGGTGGGGCAAAAACGGAGCTGGGGTGGGGCAAAAACGGAGCTGGGGTGGGTGGGTGGGGCAAAAACGGAGCTGGGGTGGGTGGGTGGGGCAAAAACGGAGCTGGGGTGGGTGGGTGGGGCAAAAACGGAGCTGGGGTGGGTGGGTGGGGCAAAAACGGAGCTGGGGTGGGTGGGTGGGGCAAAAACGGAGCTGGGGTGGGTGGGTGGGGCAAAAACGGAGCTGGGGTGGGTGGGTGGGGCAAAAACGGAGCTGGGGTGGGTGGGTGGGGCAAAAACGGAGCTGGGGTGGGTGGGTGGGGCAAAAACGGAGCTGGGGTGGGTGGGTGGGGCAAAAACGGAGCTGGGGTGGGTGGGTGGGGCAAAAACGGAGCTGGGGTGGGTGGGTGGGGCAAAAACGGAGCTGGGGTGGGTGGGTGGGGCAAAAACGGAGCTGGGGTGGGTGGGTGGGGCAAAAACGGAGCTGGGGTGGGTGGGTGGGGCAAAAACGGAGCTGGGGTGGGTGGGTGGGGCAAAAACGGAGCTGGGGTGGGTGGGTGGGGGGCAAAAACGGAGCTGGGGTGGGTGGGTGGGGGGCAAAAACGGAGCTGGGGTGGGTGGGTGGGGGGCAAAAACGGAGCTGGGGTGGGTGGGTGGGGGGCAAAAACGGAGCTGGGGTGGGTGGGTGGGGGGCAAAAACGGAGCTGGGGTGGGTGGGTGGGGGGCAAAAACGGAGCTGGGGTGGGTGGGTGGGGGGCAAAAACGGAGCTGGGGTGGGTGGGTGGGGGGCAAAAACGGAGCTGGGGTGGGTGGGTGGGGGGCAAAAACGGAGCTGGGGTGGGTGGGTGGGGGGCAAAAACGGAGCTGGGGTGGGTGGGTGGGGGGCAAAAACGGAGCTGGGGTGGGTGGGTGGGGGGCAAAAACGGAGCTGGGGTGGGTGGGTGGGGGGCAAAAACGGAGCTGGGGTGGGTGGGTGGGGGGCAAAAACGGAGCTGGGGTGGGTGGGTGGGGGGCAAAAACGGAGCTGGGGTGGGTGGGTGGGGGGCAAAAACGGAGCTGGGGTGGGTGGGTGGGGGGCAAAAACGGAGCTGGGGTGGGTGGGTGGGGGGCAAAAACGGAGCTGGGGTGGGTGGGTGGGGGGCAAAAACGGAGCTGGGGTGGGTGGGTGGGGGGCAAAAACGGAGCTGGGGTGGGTGGGTGGGGGGCAAAAACGGAGCTGGGGTGGGTGGGTGGGGGGCAAAAACGGAGCTGGGGTGGGTGGGTGGGGGGCAAAAACGGAGCTGGGGTGGGTGGGTGGGGGGCAAAAACGGAGCTGGGGTGGGTGGGTGGGGGGCAAAAACGGAGCTGGGGTGGGTGGGTGGGGGGCAAAAACGGAGCTGGGGTGGGTGGGTGGGGGGCAAAAACGGAGCTGGGGTGGGTGGGTGGGGGGCAAAAACGGAGCTGGGGTGGGTGGGTGGGGGGCAAAAACGGAGCTGGGGTGGGTGGGTGGGGGGCAAAAACGGAGCTGGGGTGGGTGGGTGGGGGGCAAAAACGGAGCTGGGGTGGGTGGGTGGGGGGCAAAAACGGAGCTGGGGTGGGTGGGTGGGGGGCAAAAACGGAGCTGGGGTGGGTGGGTGGGGGGCAAAAACGGAGCTGGGGTGGGTGGGTGGGGGGCAAAAACGGAGCTGGGGTGGGTGGGTGGGGGGCAAAAACGGAGCTGGGGTGGGTGGGTGGGGGGCAAAAACGGAGCTGGGGTGGGTGGGTGGGGGGCAAAAACGGAGCTGGGGTGGGTGGGTGGGGGGCAAAAACGGAGCTGGGGTGGGTGGGTGGGGGGCAAAAACGGAGCTGGGGTGGGTGGGTGGGGGGCAAAAACGGAGCTGGGGTGGGTGGGTGGGGGGCAAAAACGGAGCTGGGGTGGGTGGGTGGGGGGCAAAAACGGAGCTGGGGTGGGTGGGTGGGGGGCAAAAACGGAGCTGGGGTGGGTGGGTGGGGGGCAAAAACGGAGCTGGGGTGGGTGGGTGGGGGGCAAAAACGGAGCTGGGGTGGGTGGGTGGGGGGCAAAAACGGAGCTGGGGTGGGTGGGTGGGGGGCAAAAACGGAGCTGGGGTGGGTGGGTGGGGGGCAAAAACGGAGCTGGGGTGGGTGGGTGGGGGGCAAAAACGGAGCTGGGGTGGGTGGGTGGGGGGCAAAAACGGAGCTGGGGTGGGTGGGTGGGGGGCAAAAACGGAGCTGGGGTGGGTGGGTGGGGGGCAAAAACGGAGCTGGGGTGGGTGGGTGGGGGGCAAAAACGGAGCTGGGGTGGGTGGGTGGGGGGCAAAAACGGAGCTGGGGTGGGTGGGTGGGGGGCAAAAACGGAGCTGGGGTGGGTGGGTGGGGGGCAAAAACGGAGCTGGGGTGGGTGGGTGGGGGGCAAAAACGGAGCTGGGGTGGGTGGGTGGGGGGCAAAAACGGAGCTGGGGTGGGTGGGTGGGGGGCAAAAACGGAGCTGGGGTGGGTGGGTGGGGGGCAAAAACGGAGCTGGGGTGGGTGGGTGGGGGGCAAAAACGGAGCTGGGGTGGGTGGGTGGGGGGCAAAAACGGAGCTGGGGTGGGTGGGTGGGGGGCAAAAACGGAGCTGGGGTGGGTGGGTGGGGGGCAAAAACGGAGCTGGGGTGGGTGGGTGGGGGGCAAAAACGGAGCTGGGGTGGGTGGGGTGGGGGGCAAAAACGGAGCTGGGGTGGGTGGGGGGGGGGGCAAAAACGGAGCTGGGGTGGGTGGGGGGGGGGCAAAAACGGAGCTGGGGTGGGTGGGGGGGGGGGCAAAAACGGAGCTGGGGTGGGTGGGGGGGGGGGCAAAAACGGAGCTGGGGTGGGTGGGGGGGGGCAAAAACGGAGCTGGGGTGGGTGGGGGGGGGCAAAAACGGAGCTGGGGTGGGTGGGGGGGGGCAAAAACGGAGCTGGGGTGGGTGGGGGGGGGGGCAAAAACGGAGCTGGGGTGGGTGGGGGGGGGGGGCAAAAACGGAGCTGGGGTGGGTGGGGGGGGGGCAAAAACGGAGCTGGGGTGGGTGGGGGGGGGCAAAAACGGAGCTGGGGTGGGTGGGGGGGGGCAAAAACGGAGCTGGGGTGGGTGGGGGGGGCAAAAACGGAGCTGGGGTGGGTGGGGGGGCAAAAACGGAGCTGGGGTGGGTGGGGGGGGCAAAAACGGAGCTGGGGTGGGTGGGGGGGCAAAAACGGAGCTGGGGTGGGTGGGGGGGGCAAAAACGGAGCTGGGGTGGGTGGGGGGGGCAAAAACGGAGCTGGGGTGGGTGGGGGGGGGGCAAAAACGGAGCTGGGGTGGGTGGGGGGGGGGCAAAAACGGAGCTGGGGTGGGTGGGGGGGGGGCAAAAACGGAGCTGGGGTGGGTGGGGGGGGGGCAAAAACGGAGCTGGGGTGGGTGGGGGGGGGGCAAAAACGGAGCTGGGGTGGGTGGGGGGGGGGCAAAAACGGAGCTGGGGTGGGTGGGGGGGGGGCAAAAACGGAGCTGGGGTGGGTGGGGGGGGGGCAAAAACGGAGCTGGGGTGGGTGGGGGGGGGGCAAAAACGGAGCTGGGGTGGGTGGGGGGGGGGCAAAAACGGAGCTGGGGTGGGTGGGGGGGGGGCAAAAACGGAGCTGGGGTGGGTGGGGGGGGGGGCAAAAACGGAGCTGGGGTGGGTGGGGGGGGGGCAAAAACGGAGCTGGGGTGGGTGGGGGGGGCAAAAACGGAGCTGGGGTGGGTGGGGGGGCAAAAACGGAGCTGGGGGTGGGTGGGTGATTGGGATGGGGGCAGAAACTGAGCTGGGGGTGAGTGGGGGGGGGGCAAAAACGGAGCTGGGGGTGGGTGGGTGTTTGGGATGGGGGCAGAAACTGAGCTGGGGGTGAGTGGGGGGGGGGCAAAAACGGAGCTGGGGGTGGGGGGCAACAACTCACAGTCTCAGTTAAGCCACCCCCCAGCAGCAACAGCCGACACCACCACCACCAGCAGTGAGCATTTCCTCACCTCAGTCAGCAGCAGTGTGTCTGGGGGTTGGGGAGCCCTGGGTTAGAGTGCACCGGCCAATGAGAGCCGTGGGGGGGCAGGACACGGGAGGGCGAGGCACACTGGCCATTGAGAGCCATGGGAGGGCGGGCGGAACGACGGACGGACTGACGGACCAATCAAATGGTCTACAGACACGCACAACCAAGATTTTCAGAATGTAAAAAAGCAAATATATTTTAATTTTAAGAATAACAAAGGTTTCAATGAAAATGTTACACTAACTACACCCACACTAAAGACACCTTTCTTCACCATTTTATTTTTATTTATTTATAAAATGTTTTACCAGGAAATAATACATTGAGAGTTACCTCTCGTTTTCATGTATTTCCTGGGCACAGAGTTAAGATGACAAATAATACATGGTTACAAACACAGGTACATAAGTGAACAGGGTATACATAATATACAAGACATTGCATGCACAGTTAAAGATAATATATATTATACGCGTATGTAACAGTTACAGACCAGATTAAAATGTGAGAGCCTTAGTTTTGAAAGAACTTAAACTGGTGGTGGATGAGAGAGTCTCCGGTAGGTTGTTCCAGTTTTGGGGTGCATGGTAAGAGAATGTATAATTACCCCCTCGACTCCCCTTCTCCTGTACACATTAATAGGGCATGGGGAGGCGTGGGTTAATGGGCACGGATGAGAGCCAGAGAAATACGGGGGGAGGAGAGAAATGGGTTGAGTCATGGTGGAAGGGAAGGGGTAAGAGGCATGGCAGAGGGGGAGTGGTTAATATGGAGGGGTGAGATTACCAGCAGGAGGATTCCTTATAGCTGCAGCATGTGAAAGTCAAGGAGCTCCCAGACTCGATCCCACTCCACTGTCTCTACCAGGCCCACACACAGTCCTCTCTCTGACAGTCCCCACCCCCACGCTTCTCTGCCAGACGCACCCCCACTCTGCAGCTGCTGATAGGAATGCCATGGTAAGAAGTAAGGCAAGTATTGCTTTACCCTCCATTTTTATTACTGCAGTATTACTATGCTACTGGTATATTGCCCAACCCTACTTTGAACAATCACATATTTTATCTCATGTATGAATCCTCATGTGTGTAATGAGGCTGATCCTCTGTGAAAAGCTTTCCCCACACTATGTACATGGAAATGGTTTCTCCCGTGTATGAATCCTGTGGTGGGTGAGGAGGCGGCTCATTTGAGAAAAGCTTTTCCCACACTCTGCACATGTGAATGGTGTCTCCCCTGTATGAGTTCTCTGGTGAATGAGGAGACTGCTCTTCGTACGGAATTGTTTCCCACACTCTGTACATGTGAATGGTTTCTCCCCAGTATGAGTAATCTGGTGTCTGACAAGGTGGCTCTTAGTACTGAATTGTTTCCCACACTCTATACATGTTAATGGCTTTTCTCCTGTATGAATCATCTTGTGTATGAGGAGACTGCTCTTAACTGTGAATTGTTTCCCACACTCTGTACATATGAATGGTTTCTCCCCTGTATGAATCCGCTCATGGATGAGGAGCTGTGTCTTCCAAGAAAAGCTTTTACTACACACTGTACATGTGAATGGTTTCTCCCCTGTATGAGTCATCTGGTGTCTGAGAAGGTTGCTCTTAGTATCACTCTTTGATAAAGTTCCACACAGGAACGAAACGCGTCAGAGTGATCTCTGTGATGCGCAGCATTCTAGGTTAATAAAGCTGTTTTTAACCATTCACGTTTGCAGTTGAATTCCTGCTGCAGTGACCGCCTACACACCACACATTGTCATTGCTCTTAGTATTGAATTGTTTCCCACACACTGAATATGGGAATGGTTTCTCCACTGTATGAAGCCGCTCATGTTTGAGGAGGGTCCTCTTGGTACTTAACTGTTTCCCACACACTGTACAAGGAGAAGGAGTCACTGATGTCTGAATCATCTGGTGTGGAAGAAGTTACCCCTGCAGTGAGAAACCGCTCCCACCATCTATACATGTAAAGGTTTGCTCCCTAGTGGGGACACAAAAGTGTGTGAGCAGGTCCCTGTCCAGTGAGAAGATTTTGCCACACTGACAACAGAGAAAAGGCTGAGCACCGCGGCTTCTTCTTAAATCTCTCGCATACCTTTTGTTGGATCCATATTTAGAGCCCGTCTCTGCTGTGTGCTGTACAAGGCCTGTAAAGTCACCATCATGTGGCACTTGAAGTTAAAAGGGGCCTGTAAAAGTGTATATACCAAAAAGATTTGGGAAAATGTATCCATTTCCACAGGAAGAGGTCAAATTTTGGGAAGCCAGCCCCAACGTGGATGCTGCTATATCTAGAATAGCATGGAAGATCACAATTCCAATAGAAGAGTCTGCAACCTTAAAAGACACTATGGATAGGAAAATGGATTACGTATTAAAAAAGGCGTACGTCACAGCGGGGACAGCCTGTAAGCCAGCCATAGCAACTACAGTTGCGGCAAGGGCAATGCGTGTCTGGATTGCCAACATAGAGGAGGCACTAGCAAAGATGTAAAAAGAAGTTCTATCCAAAAGGCACTGTCTGAAGTAAAGTGGGCGACAGACTACATAGCGGAGGCTTCTTTGGATGCGGTCAGATTAGCATCTAGATCTATGGCCTTAGCAGTGTCAGCAAGAAGGGCGTTATGGCTAAGACAATGGATGGCAGACGCAGCATCAAAGAATAGCCTATGCGGATTACCTTTTGAAGGAGAATTCCTTTTTGGCAACAAGTTGGATGCTATAATAACGAAAGCATCAGGAGGTAAGAGCAGCTTTTTGCCACAGGAAAACAGGAACAGAAGATTCAGTTTCCAGCAATCTGATAGAAATCAGTACAAAGAGGCAAAAGCATATAGACCTGGCAGATCGTCTTCAAGGCAAAAAACATGGAGAGGCGGTCAGAACCGGCTTTTTCGAGGCGCCAGAAAGAAGAGGATCATTTGTCAAGAACAAATTCGCATGAAGGTCAAAGGGCCCAGCAGTTGCCAGTGGGAGGAAGACTGACGCAGTTTTCTGCAACATGGGCCCAAACATAACAGGACAAATGGGTATTGGAAACCATTCGTCAGGGATACAGCATAGAGTTCAAAGAAATGCCAAGAAGAAATATGTGCCTAACAACAAGGGTACAGACCAAGGCAAAAAGAAGGCAAATGAATTCAGTTTAAAAAAAGTTACTATAAGCAGAAGTAATAACGAAGGTACCTCAGGAAGACAGAGGAGGTGGAATTTATTCCAGAATATTCCTAGTACAAAAGTCTTCAGGAGATACAGAGCAATCCTAGACATGAGAAAGGTAAATACATTCTTGAAAATAAGAAAATTCAAGATGGTGTCTTTGAACCAGGAGACTGGATGGTATCGATAGATTTAAGGGACACTTATCTACACGTGCCCATATCAAGGAGACACCAAAGTTTCCTAAGGCTCACAGTGAACAAACATCATTATCAGTACACAGCCCTGCCATTCGGTCTGGCGACCTCTCCAAGGACATTTACAAAAGTTCAAGCCCCACCAGTGGCAGAAATGTGAAAAAGAGGGGTAGAAATATACCCATACCTGGACGACATCTTGGTAAAATAAAAAAGTCAGAAGAAATTAGAACAAGACCAGAAGATGGTCATAACCTTCTTGGAACAACACGGTTGGTTAATAAACAGAGACAAAAGTCACCTAACACCCACTCAACTGCTAAAGTTTTTGGGAGTGGCATTCAACACGGCAAAAGGAGAGGTGACGTTGCCAGACACATGAAGGCAAGACATAGCATTGCAAGTGAGGAAGCTCAGGAAAGCAACCAGAACTTCAGCAAAAGAATGCATGACGCTTCTAGGGAAATTCGCTTCAACACTAAGCATCATAAAATGGGCAGCGCTTCATATGAGATCGTTACAATTTTTTTTTAAAACAATGGAACGGGAACCACAAGGATACAAGACAAAGAATCTTGTTACACCCACACACAAAAAAAAGAATTAAAGTGGTGGGAAGATATCCAAAATCTGGGGAAAGGACGAACACTACCCACAGTACAGTGGGAAAGAATCACAACAGATGCGAGCAACGCAGGTTGGGGTGCCCAAATGGGAGAAACGACAAAAGGAAGGAGCGGTGCACTGAGGTAAGTAGGTAAGACCAAACGCAGCTCTAACAAAAACGACTATTTATTGAAAAAAGGGAAAAACATCACGAAGCTAGAAACCTCTGACGCGTTTCATCCCACAAGGGATTTTGTCAAAGAGTGAGAAACACTGGGAGAAACACTGGTGCAAGGAACCTGGACAAACCAGGAACAGCGCCTCCCATCAAATCTGCTGGTACTAAAAGCTGTACAAAGGGCTTTGGATGCATTACAAGACCAAATAAGAGATGGCAATATAAAGATAAAGTCAGACAACCGGTCAGTTGTAAAGTATATAGCCAAACAAGGGGGAACAAGGAGCAGAAAGCTGATGAACCTCACAGCAGAAATGCTCTCTTGGGCAGAGAGCCACTTATCAGAGATCACAGCTGTACACATCCAAGGACTGGAAAATGTCACAGCAGACTTTCTAAGTCGCAATATTATATACCCAGGAGAATGGGCATTAGACCCACAGGTGTTTCAAGAGCTGGTAGAGCGATGGGGTCAGCCAGACATTGATCTGATGGCGACACATCTGAACCGCAAGGTAAAGAACTACTGTGCAAGCCGGTTTCATCCAAGCGCAAAAAGCACAGATGCTCTCAGCTTCAAATGGGATTTCAAGTTGGCATACCTGTTTCCCCCAATTCCCCTAATTCTGAAACAATCAGGAAAATCAGGGAAGACCAAGCGGAAGTGATATTGGTAGCACCATTTTGGCCAAGAAGGCCTTGGTTCACACACCTGGTAAATATGGCAATAGATATACCATGGCACATACCAGATCGCAAAGAACTGATGCGACAGGGGCCAATATGCCACCCGAACGCCAAACAATGGGCCTTTACGGCATGGCGATTGAGTGGGAAACATTGAGGTTGAAAGGTTGTTCAGACAAAACAATTCAGACCCTATTACAGGCAAGAAAGGGATCCACATCAAAAGTGTACCAGAGAATTTGGCTATGTTTCCGGGATTGGTGCACAAAAGAAACACAAAAAAATTTCTCACCAAGAATTGTGTCAATAGTGGATTCCTTGCAAAAGGGATTTGAGAAAGGTCTCAGCCTCAGCTCTCTGAAAGTACAGGTGTCTGCACTATCAGCCTTATTGGAAAGAAATCTGGCAATGGAAAGTTTAATCATCCGGTTCTTGCAAGCAGTTAAAAGACTAAGATCTCAAATTAAAAACAGAGTACCAACATGGGACCTGTCCTTAGTATTGGATGTATTAACAGCACCACCTTTCAAACCTATACAAGAGATAGGTTTGAGATGATTATAGTGGAAGATGGCGTTCTTGATCGCGATCACCTCAGCAAGGAGAGTGGGAGAACTACAGGCACTATCAGCCAAGGAACCATTCCTAGTCGTGCACCAAGACAAGGCAGTTCTCAGACCTGTGCATCAATTCTTGCCAAAGGTTGTATCACAGTTCCATATGGATCAGAAAATCGTGATCCCGTCATTCTGTCCAGATCCAAAGAACAAGAAAGAGGAGAGATTACACAAACTAGATGTTGTGAGATGTCTAAAGGTATACATGGAAAGGATGTGAGAAAGTCGGACAGACTATTCATCATACCAGAGGGACCGAAGAAAGGTCAAGCAGCATCCAAGACAAATATTTCCCAATGGATAGTGGCATGTATTAAAAAAGCTTATGAGACCAAAGGACAAGATAAACCTTTGAACATTAAAACTCATTCTACAAGGGCCATGTCTACGTCATGAGCATTCAAAGCTCAGGCAACACCAGGGCAGATATGCAAAGCAGCGGTCTGGTCCTCGTTCAACACATTTTTGAAATACTACAGACTGGACGTACAATCCTCAGCTAACGCAAGTTTTTGGCGTAGAGTTCTACAATCTGTGGTGAAATAAAGTGTATACGTGAACTAATAAAGGTCAACTGATAACGGCATTGACTGGTGGTTTATTCTTATGTATCCCTCCCTAATTTGTCACTGCTGGGTATGTCCCAAAGGTGCCCACTGCCAGGGTGATCAGGAAAGAAGAAATTTAAAACAACTTACCGTAATATTATTTTCCTGGAACCATGGCAGTGGGCACATAGTTACCCTCCCTATGTATGTCTAATGCCTATGTGCCCACTGCCATGGTTCCAGGAAAACAAAATTACTGTAAGTTGTTTTAAATGTTCTTCTTTCTGCAAGTAAAGTCTGTCTGGGTGCATGTTGTAATCCCAAGATGCCCAACGTGTGAAGAGTGAATGCCATAATACCCAAAGATGAGACTGAAAATTACTGAACTCAAGCAGAAAACCAAATTATTTTGCTGAAGCGGAGGGATTGCACATAGCAAGAAAATGGTGTAAAGCAAATGCCTTTTCTGAAGCAAGGAAATGGGCAGCTACACTTTCAAGCATTATGTGAAAGAAATAGTGCCAAATCAGTTAAAGTGAAGAGTACACCTAAAGGGGGGGAAAAAAAACCCTGGGAATTTAAAATGGCCGCCCAGCTGAAGTCAAATACAGACCCTGCAAGAATGGTGAAGAAAATATGTTCCTGGTGTAAAGAGCCCAGCCACACGGAGCAATGTCCCTTCAGGCCTTATTCAGACGATGAGGATGGCCCCTATTTTTTTCGACGAGCCAAGGAACTGCACCAGCCAGCAATGTGCTGAGACCCAAGGAAGGTACAGAAGTTTTACTTAGCAACTGCACATCCAGTATCACTGAGGAGAAAGAATGCGTGCACAGTACTGCTGATGTTGTAAAACATACCAAAGGAAAGAAAAAGTCTACAGAGATGCCTGTGAGAGCTACAACCTCTACAAGCAAAATATGCTCACTGGTAGGACTATCACAAGCTGGGGTTCTAGAAAGTACACTGGCAAAAGCTGCAATCGCGCCTCCTGAGGTCAGGAAGAAAAATACACCTGATGTCCTCCATTTTGGGGCAAACGAAAAGTATCTATCTGCTGAGCAGGAGGATTCAGGCACCCTATTGGGTTATACGCGCTATGTGACTGTCCCAGAGGCTCATGGGATATGTAGTCCCTGCTTGGAGACTCTTCCTATTAGCCGCCATATGCACACTTGTCCTGCGAATGCGCAGCATCTCGAACATGTGCAATTGCATCTAAGATGGCAGTGCCCTGAAAAGGTAGCCGCCATCGCAACCTTCCTGGCACCTCCGGAACCTGCTCCGTGCCTCAGTTCCCACCCACAGCCCTCCCCGCACCCTCCCCATCCTCCGTTGTCGGTTACAGCCGCAGTGACAGTTAAGGGAATGAAGGGGAACCTGGGAGGAACCAACGGGGTCAAGGGGAGCCCAGAGGGAGACCCTGCTATACACCTCTGCACACATCTCTTACACAAAGATACGCCCTTTCTTCTGTTGCTCGACTGCTAAAACTCTGACACAGACCCTCATTCTCTCCCATCTCAATTACTGTAACCTCCTGCTGTCTGGCCTTCCTGCCTCTCAACTGTCTCCCCTACAATCTATCCTAAACGCTGCTGCCAGAATAACACTACTCATTCCAAAATCTGTCTCAGCGTCTCCCCTGCTGAAATCCCTCTCCTACAGTAGCTTCATATCAAATCCCGTATCACACACAATTCTCCTCCTCACTGTTAAAGCTTTACACTCTTCTGCTTCTCCTTACATCTCAGCCCTAATTTCTTGCTATACACCATCCCAAGTCTTGCGTTCTGCCCAAGGATGTCTTCTCTCTACCCCTTTCCTATCTAAAGCCCTCTCCTGCCTTAAATCTTTCTCACTGACTGCCCCACACCTCTGGAAGGCCCTTCCCCTCAGTATCTGACTAGCACCCTCTCTATCCACCTTTAAGACCCACCTGCTTAAGGAAGCATATGAGTAGCTCCATGGCTGATAATTTACAACACATACATAAACCTTGCCCCCCTGCAGACACACTTACCAGAACTCCCTCCTACTGTCTCTGTATGTTCTTCCTACCAACCAATTAGATTGTAAGCTCTTTGGAGCAGGGACTCCTTTTATTAAATGTTACTTGTGTCTAAAGCACTTCTTCCCATTATGTTTTATTTGTATTATTTGTTATTTATATGATTGTCACGTGTATTAGTGCTGTGAAGCGCTATGTACGCTAATGGCACTATGTAAATAAAGACAGATACCTACCCTGTGTAAACACTTGGGTGACAAGGTTTTCTTACTGATACATTTTATACGCTCTGCACATGGGAAAGGTTTCTCCCCTGTGTAAATGCTCTGGTGTCTGAGGAGTGTCCTCCTATTACAGAACTGATTATGATGTAATACCCTTTTATGAATTGTTTGGTGTGTGTTGAGGTGCCTCTCAGGCATGAAATGTTTCCCAAATTCTGTACAATTAAAAAGTTGCTCCCTTGTGTAAATCTGCTGATGTAACAAGAGGTCCCACTTTTTATAAAATGGTTTACCACACTCTGAACAAGCAAATTATTTCCCGTGAGAATCATGTCGTGTGTGAGGTCATTCATCCAAGAAATGTTTTTCCTATACTCTGTCCATGTGAAAGGCCTCTCCCTGCATGAATTTGTTGGTTTCTGAAGAGGTGATCCTTAATACTGAATTGTTTCCCACACTGAACCAGCAAATGGTTTCCCCACTATAAATACTTGGGTGTGACAGGAGGTCACACTTTGTACTGAATTGTTTCCAACACCCTGAACTAGGGTTAGACAATAACAAAAATACTTCCCACCATAAGAGTATTAAGTAATTTATTGTGATAACAATATTCCGCAATATATTAACACCCAATAGAAAGCAAAAAAGCAAAAGTCCTCAAAATGTTCGTCATTTATTGTGAAACACATTTCTTCTACAAATCCATTTCATTCTTAATACAATGTAAAAAATCATACAATACTGTATATTTTAATTTTAAGAATAACAAAGGTTTCAATGAAAATGTTACAATAACTACACCCACACTAAAGCCCCCTTTCTTCACCATTTTATTTTTATTTATTTATAAAGTGTTTTACAAGGAAATAATACATGTATTTCCTGGGCACAGAGTTAAGAGGACAAATAATACATGGTTACAAATACAGTTACATAAGTGAACAGGGTATACATTATATGCAAGACACTGCGTGCACAGTTAAAGATAATATATATTACAAGCGTATGTAACAGTTATAGACCAGATTAAAATGTGAGAGCCTTAGGCTAAGGCCCCGCTCCCTCAGTCAGCGTGCCCGCACTGCAGACAGGCGGCGCGCTGACAGGCACAGACCGCGATATGCGGTCTGTAGGGAGCCAGAGGCGGGCGGGAGTGGGGGCGGAATCTGATCGTGGTGCCGTCCACCCTCCCACCACCACCCTCACACACACAACACATACATACACACTTTAACCCGCAACTCCTTCCCTGCTCCCCGCCCAAGGCGCCTCCCATCTAGCTCCTTCCCTCCACTCCTCCCCATTGGCTGACTCGCGTACCACGTGACGTGTCAGCGCTGAAAATCACTAGGATCTTGCAGAATCGGCCGGCTGACGCGTCACAGTACGTAGTCAGCCCTGCCGGAAGGAGGCAGCGGGGGTAAGGGCCATTAGGGGAAGGGCCTGGTGGGCCGCAGCCGCCGTCCGCAGCGGGTTCGCAGCCTTAGTTTTGAAAGAACTTAAACTGGTGGTGGATGAGAGAGTCTCCGGTAGGTTGTTCCAGTTTTGGGGTGCATGGTAAGAGAATGTATAATTACCCCCTCGACCCCCCTTCTGAACACATTAATAGGGCATGGGGAGGCGTGGGTTAATGGGCAATGGGAAGGAGGGGGTCAAGAGGCACGGGTGGGTGGGAGCTGAGAGAAATACAGGGGAGGAGAGAAAGGGGTTGAGTCATGGTAGAAGGGAAGGGGTAAGAGGCATGGCAGAGGGGAAGTGGTTAATAGGGAGGGGTGAGATTACCAGCAGGAGGATTCCTTATAGCTGCAGCATGTGAAAGTCAGGAGCTCCCACTCCACTGTCTCTACCAGACCCACACTCAGTCCTCTCTCTGACAGTCCCCACCCCCACGCCTCTCTGCCAGACCCACCCTCACTCTGCAGCTGCTGATAGGAATGCCATGGTAAGGAGAAATTGTAAGTATTGCGTTACCCTCCATTTTTATTACTGCAGTATTACTATGCTACTGGTATATTGCCAACCCTACTTTGAACAATCACATATTTTATCTCATGTATGAATCCTCATGTGTAGGAAGGAGGCTGATCCTCTGTGAAAAGCTTTCCCCACACTATGTACATGGAAATGGTTTCTCCCGTGTATGAATCCTGTGGTGGGTGAGGAGGTGGCTCATTTGAGAAAAGCTTTTCCCACACTCCACATGTGAATCATTTCTCTCCTGTATGAGTCATCTGGTGCCTGAGGAGGCTATTCTTAATACTGAATCGTTTCCCACACTCTGCACATGTGAATGGTTTCTCCCCTGTATGAGTCCTCTGGTGTGTGAGGAGACTGTTCTTAGCACGGAATTGTTTCCCACACTCTGTACATGTGAATGGTTTCTCCCCTGTATGAATCCGCTCATGGTTGCGGAGCTCCGCCTTTGTAGAATATCTTTTACTACACTCTGTACACGTGAATGGTTTCTCCCCTGTATGAGTAATCTGGTGTCTGAGGAGGTGGCTCTTAGTAGTGAATTGTTTCCCACACTCTGTACATGTGAATGGTTTCTCCCCTGTATGAATCCGCTCATGTTTGTGGAGGTCTGCCTTCCGAGAAAATCTTTTACTACACTCTGTACATGTGAATGGTTTCTCCCCTGTATGAATCACCTGGTGTAGGAGGAGTTGGCTCTTAGTAATGAATTGTTTCCCACACTCTGAACATGTGAATGGTTTCTCCCCTGTATGAGTCATCTGGTGTCTGAGGAGGTGGCTCTCTTTACTAAATGGTATCCCACACTCTGTACATGTTAATCGTTTTTCTCCTGTATGAGTCACCTGGTGTTTGTAGAGGCTTTCCTTATATGTGAATTGTTTCCCACACTCTGTACATGTGAATAGTTTCTCCCCTGTATGAATCCGCTCATGTCTGAGGAGCTCTGTCTTCCAAGAAAAGCTTTTATAACACTCTGTACATGTGAATGGTTTCTCCCCTGTATGAATCCGTTCATGTCTGAGGAGCTCTGTCTTCCAAGAAAAGCTTTTACTACACTCTGTACATGCGAATGGTTTCTCCCCTGTATGAATCACCTGGTGTCTGAGGAAGTGGCTCTTAGTACTGAATTGTTTCCCACACTCTGTACATGTGAATGGCTTTTCTCCTGTATGAATCAAACGGTGTATGAGGAGACTGCTCTTAACTGCGAATTGTTTCCCACATTCTGTACATGTGAATGGTTTCTCCCCTGTATGAGTCCTCTGGTGTATGAGGAGACTGCTCTTAACTGTGAATTGTTTCCCACACTCTGTACATGTGAATGGTTTCTCCCCTGTATGAATCCGCTCATGGATTAGGAGCTGTGTCTTCCAAGAAAAGCTTTTACTACACTCTGTACATGTGAATGGTTTCTCCTCTGTATGAGCCATCTGGTGATTGCGGAGGGTCCTCTTGGTACTTAACTGTTTCCCACGCACTGTACAAGTAAAAGGAGTCACTGATGTCTGAATCATCTGGTGTGGAAGAAGTTTCCCCTGCAGTGAGAAACCGCTCCCACCATCTATACATGTAAAGGTTTGCTCCCTAGTGGGGACACAAAAGTGTGTGAGAAGGTCCCTGTCCAGTGAGAAGATTTTGCCACACTGACAACAGAGAAAAGGCTCAGCACTGCGGCTTCTTCTTAAATCTGTCGCATACCTTTTACTGGACCCATATTTTGAGTCTGTCTCCGCTGTGTGCTGTACAAGGTCTGTAAAGTCACCATCATGTGGCACTGATTCCTTGTATGTGTCCAAAATGTGGCAGGAATCATTGTTTTTTGGCACTTCTGGGCTGCGAGGAGTCAGACAGCTTCTGGATGTATCAGAGCTCAAGTTCTGTTCCTCATTCAGGCCGATCTCTAACAGAAGTAAACAAAAAAAGACAGAACAAATGTTTTCAATCTGTAAATCAAATTACTGAAAGTAAATTACAAATCCAAAACACTGAAGAATCTATTTCACCAATACTTAATTAACAAAATATTCTCTTCCCCCAGGGATTTAAAATTGTGGCACATGGACATCCAGTGGCCCCTAATGACTGTGGTGGTTGTTCCCGAAGTCCTGAAATGTATTTGTAGCAGCTCTCAGTGAAATCATTGATACATATATAACGTGTATTTATTACTGTATTCATTATTTAAGGATACACGTACACCCAACAAATAATTAACACTGAAAATGTCCATGAGATGTAAAGTTAAGGAACTCCTGGTCTATCACATTAGTGCGTTAATAATATCAACTACACCAGACAGCCACCTATAGTGTAAAGATACTGTAGATGCCCATGTATGTATGTCTTTATTTATATAAGACCCGCAGTGTACTCGGCGCTTTACAGCAGAAACAATACAGTACAGGGAATTATAATACAATAAGTGCAACAAACAAAATCAGACAATAGGAACGGAAATCCCTGCCCTGGAGAGCTTACAATCTAAGTGATGCAGTGACTACACTGCCCATGTAATCTTCTGCCATAAGACCCACAAACTAAACCTGCTCCATTTTGTGTCATATTTTGGCAGTCACAAATACTATTCATATAATTTCCCAAGCACGCGGCCTTGGTGTAATATTTGACTCCTCTCTTTCCTTCTCCTCTCACATTCAAAACAAAGAAAAAAGGAGCACTGCAGAAAAGAAGAACTGGAGGCAAAAGTAGAAAAAATAAAAGAGTTATTGAGACACACAGCCTAAGTTACAAGAGAAACCTCCAACGCGTTTCTCGCATGGGCGCTTTATCACAGAGTGGTTTCCTGAGTCTAGAGAGTGTCACATTATGGGCACTGCCCGCCGGAAACACTGCCTACCTGTATCCCAGGTAAAAAAAGTCCCATGTGAACAAAACAGTCCGGGGAAAATGTAACCACGGAAAAAGGCAGTATAACTGTGGGGGAGAAATCCAGCAAAAGGACACAATAGAGAATACAATAACAAGAAACGTAAATAGACTCATAAGGACAATAAAAATTAAATGAAAAATCATCAAATTTAAAAGTGGATAGGATGTAGATGGGAATAAAATTATCTTAGATTAAATTAATTGTAACACCAAATAATATAATCACGTGATAATATACATATAATAAATGTAAACTCAACTACCAAGGAAAAGAACAATTTGTATCTTGATAAGGGGAATATAAATAATGAATAAGATGTAAATAAATAAACCACACTGAGAAAATTGCATACAGCATACACAGGGAAAAGTGTGACAAGTATTGACGCAATAGCACCTCCAGAGGTCAGGGTGAAAAATACACTTAAAAATGCAAAAATGAAGGAAAAAATGTGTTTAATGTATAATGTGTCTATCCAGTCGGTGAGGACGCCCCCATCATGACCTTCACTGTCCTGAAGAATTGCCTGGACTCTTGGGACGCTGTCCCCATCTATCAGTTAAGCTATGTCTATAGACTGTGGCTATTATTGCGTATCTAATGACCCTAAATGAGAGGGTATTGTTAAGCTGGGGAACCAGGTTAGTTAGGGAAGGGTCCCCTGAATTTGTTTTCCCAAATGCGTTTTATCGTATCTATTGATGGTCAGATGCCCATAACTCTGCATTTCCAACCTTTATACGTGTTTGAGAGCCATATTACACGTCTAACTCTGCTGCATGTGGCTTGTTCCAGAACACCCAGCAGGCCTGGGGACTTCCTATGAGAGGCGATGAACCATGAATATTCACTAAATGTGACCATGCGCCTTGTAACAAGGTAACATCCCTTTGTGCAGACAAAGGGGAAAAGGTACTCACCAGAGACAGGAAATGGAACAGTTTCACTCTTTATTGGGGTCAGATGTTCCTCAGCGTTCGGTTCTTCTTTCTCCGACTTAATCTCTAAACTCTCCAGCACAACCACTGGGAAACCTGGCAACAAGAAAAGGGAAACCCATCATGTAAAGCTGGGAGTGGGGGCTTCTCTTGTGATATCAGTATACAGAAATACTCTATACCGATTCCTACGGGGGAGGGGTGAAGTGATTGATTTTATTTTGTTATTAACCCTTTCAGTGCAAATAAGTTTTTACCCCGGAGTGCTGAAAACATTTTTCAGCTACCAATGTTCAAACCTCAATAACAATAATATTCCCAATAGGACCTTAGAAAAATGATTTTTGTCATTAGGACAGGTATCTTATTATTGTATGCACGCTTTAATATTATTTCCCAAAATATTGCAGACATTTCAGTCCATTTTTAAACATACTGAATAAAGACAAGTGAGGATGTAAGGGTACTTACCACAAACCGGAAATGCATCTATTTCTTCCTTTATTGGGGTCACATGTTCCTCTGTGTCTGTCGCTGCTTTCTCTGTCTTAATCTCTAAACTCTCCGGTACAACCCCTGGGAAACCTGGCAATAAGGAAAGAGAAATCCATCATGTAAAGCTGGGAGTGGGGGCGCTTCTAGTGATTTCACCTCCTCTGATATTGGTATAATATAATACCTATTGTAAAGAAATGTATTACTAGCCCTTCTGGCAGAAAATAAGGTGAAGATATATTATCTTCTTACCTGCTGATAGTTCTATAAGAAAACAGGATTAGTTTGGGTGTTTGACTCGCATAACTGCAAAATAAATAACCAGATATTCCCCCCTTGCAGATTCCAAAGACACCAAAATATCTTCTCAACTCACTAAACAAGCGTGGATCCATGCTGGCAGTGGACAGTGCTGCTCTGGAGGTGCTGGCAGTGGGCAGTGCTGCTCTGGAGGTGCTGGCAGTGGGCAGTGCTGATCTGGAGGTGCTGGCAGTGGACAGCGCTGATCTGAAGGTGCTGACAGTGGGCAGCACTGCTCTGGATGTGCCGAGTGTGGGCAGTGGTCCTCTGGGACGTGCTGGCAGTGGTCCTCTGGGAGGTGCTGGCAATGGGCAGTGGTCCTCTGGGAGGTGCTGGCAGTGGGCAGTGGTCCTCTGGGAGGTGCTGGCAGTGGGCAGTGGTCCTCTGGAGGTGCTGGCAGTGGTCAGCGCTGCTCTGGAGGTGCTGGCAGTGCTGCTCTGGAGGTGCTGGCAGTGCTGCTCTGGAGGTGCTGGCAGTGCTGCTCTGGAGGTGCTGGCAGTGCTGCTCTGGAGGTGCTGGCAGTGCTGCTCTGGAGGTGCTGACCGGAGGTTACTTAATCTATATGTGTTGGGTTTTAGAATGTGCCTGTATATAAAACAGAATTGGAATGAACATTTTTTTTGGACATATATACAGCATTTAGTATCAGCTTTTTCAAACCTAAATTATTAACCCCAAAGGAGTCGGAGAAGTCAGGGGCACCAAAAAACACATATGGTCCATCTGCAAACAGGCACTTAATTTCAAACACTGCAAAACTTTAATGGCTCAGGATTGTGTCACAACATAGCCATCCAGAAAAGTATAAAGAGAGTCGGAGATTAGCAGCCAAAAGACCAGTAAAGTCCTCATAGTGTAACATAGTAACATTCTGTACAGTCCCATAGTATGAATAAAAAGCAGATACTGTACATGAGTGAGACTTTGATAAATGCTCCCGATACTCTCTCAGGTCCAGCAGTTTTGTTCCATACTGACACAGTCTCACTTTCCTATTTCATACGGTGAGAAGTGGGTAATGCAGAGGAACCAGTGCAGTAACTTCCCCTCACCTTACCCCAGCATAATAAATAGGGGGGTTTGAGCCCTCATACCCTCATTAATTTGTTCCTCGATCACCTCCAGTTTCTCACATTCAGCACATTTGTACCTTGCAGGACATGCTTATGTAGCCCTCTTTCCTATGCTCTAGAGTGCCTACGGGTACTGCACACACCGGTTGGCTCAAGGAGATCTGGGCCTCCGCTAACTGGGAGCCTGGGGTAAGAGTTATCTTATTGGCAGCGCCTCCACTTACCCAGGATCCCCATTGCGTAAGAATCCCCTGGGTAAGAACAATAGCAGCACACATCAGGTTATAACGGTTTACTGTAAGTACGAATAGAACCTTATCATATAGGTATAGCAATAACACACATCAACTAACTTATACTATGACACTAGTGGCTCGGCCACACTCATATGGAGAAATGTCACTGTCCCATCACTGCGTCCATGTAACTGTAATATGTTTATAGGCTCAGTCCTTTGGCCACTCCACTTAGTGTCCCCAAAGAGTGTTCCCTAAGGCGGGATCAGCGCCTGTTGACCGGTGTTGGTGCACTTTAGTAAATACCCTCCGGTCACTGCCATTTCCCAACTAAAACCCAGCAAAACGCCAGGTCCAGATGGGTTCTCCAATCAATATTACAAAATATTTAAGATGGTGCTAGCCCCATATCTACTTGATGTGTTTAATGCGTTTCTAGAGGGAACAGCCATCCCACCATCTATGTCTAAAGCCAACCTAGCGATCATACCAAAGGAAGGGAGAGACCCACTACAGTGTGGTAACTACCGCCCCATAGGCCTCCTTAATTCGGACTTAAAACTGTTCAGTAAAATTTTAGCAAACAGATTGACCCCCATACTTCCAAACCTAATACATATAGATCAAGTTGGATTTATTACCGGCACACAAGCCTCAGACAATACGAGGAAAATTATTGACATAATTGACCATGTACATCTCTCATCCACGAAGGCCGTCCTGTTGAGTCTAGATGCGGAAAAAGCATTCGACAGGATTAGGTGGGATTTCCTAGACCAAACATTAATTAAATATGGATTTAAGGGCCAATACTTGGAAGGGGTTAGAGCCCTGTATAAATCCCCCATGGCCGTAGTGAAACTTCCAGGAGGAGACTCAAACCCTATCAACATAAAAAATGGTACCCGACAGGGATGCCCCTTGCCTCCACTTCTATTTGCTCTCTCCATCGAACCCTTGGCATCAACAATTAGAGACGAAAAAAACATAGCTGGAATTGAAATATGAGAGACAAATCATAAAATATCCCTCTTTGCTGACGACATTATCTCGACTCTCGCCAACCCCTTGATCTCACACACACAACTTGACAAATTCAGCAAAATCTCGGGATATAAAATTAACATGGATAAGTCGGAAGCACTGAGCCTATCGCTACCAGAACCCGAGGTCAAATTATTGCAAGCAAATTTTAAATATAAGTGGAGCTCCACAAAGATCAAATACCTGGGAATACAAATAACAAGAGAGTATAATTTACTGTACAAGCATAACTACACACCCCTGTTCGAGAGGTTAAAAAAGGACCTCCAGAGCTGGAATGAATACCAGATATCTTGGCTAGGAAGAGTAGCCACGGTCAAAATGAATATCCTGCCAAGGCTCCTGTATTACTTCCAGACTCTCCCAATAGACATCCCAATATCAGAGCTTAAAAATCTGCAAAATAGAATCTTCCAATTTATCTTGCAAAACAAAAGACCTAGGGTAGCTAGATATATTATGCTAGCTCCAAAAGATTGCGGAGGCTTGGCAGTCCCGGATATCATTAAATACTATTTGGCGGCACAACTCAAACAAGCAATAATGTGGAATAACGACCCAAATACGAATTGCTGGGTGGGACTAGAGTCTACCTACACGAGACCTCTCCCTCTCCCGGCTGCTATGTGGACTGAGAGGGGAAGAGAGACCTTCTCGGAAACATTAAAACTGGGAGCAATGAAATGTACATGGCGGATATGGACTAGAAATAAAGACAAATATGGTCTGACAACCGGCCCAACATTACTAACTCCTATATTTGATAATCTTGAATTTCCCCCGGGCTGGCTTCCTCAGGGACTCAATAAATTGAAGACGTTAAAGCTGATGGTAGCTGACGACTTTGTAGATAAAGGTAAAATTTTACCACTCCAGGCTCTGGAGAAAAAACATCAAATAGTAAATATTTCAGTGTTTGGTTTCCTCCAGATCAGGCACTACATGCAATCAGTCTCCAAAGATTCGACATTCCAAACCTTAACAAATTTCAAAAGTCTGTGTAGGAAAGGATACTATTGTAAAGGGCTGATTTCGGAGATATACCTGGGCCTGGCACGATCGGCGGGCTGCACCCAACATAGTTACATGCCCAAGTGGGCAGAGGATTTGAATACAGAGATCGATAGAGAAGACTGGGAGGATATTTGGGAGGCAGCCTCAAAAACATCAATTTGCACCACTACCAAAGAGAATATCTACAAAATCTTATTCCATTGGTACCTAACCCCAAGCAGGCTGAGCCAGATCTTCCCCGGGACCCCGGATTTGTGCTGGAGAGGGTGCGGGCAAAAAGGAGATATGGCTCAAGTCTGGTGGAATTGTCCACAAATTCAGGTATTCTGGATCATGATTCAGACACTGATCCGAGAGTACCTGGGGGTGAGGGTTGAGGTGGAACCGCTGACCATGGTGCTGGCCAAACCAGTTGATGACTTAGAAACGGCGGAAAGCAAGATGATAGTTCATGTGCTTACGGCAGCCCGCTGCGCTATTGCGGCGGCCTGGGAAAAGGTAAATACGCCCTCAAGGCAGACAGAACTCCGGAGAGTAAGGGAAATAAAGACGATGGAGCTCCTTTCAACGCAGTTGAGCCAAAAAATGGACAAATTTCACAAAATCTGGGAGATATGGCCAGGTAATTAGGGACCCTACAGGGATAAATACAGGGAGACTAGATAAAAGGGCTCCTCCCTCTCCCCCCCCCCATCTTTTTCTTCTCTTTTCTGCTCTTCTCTTTTCTTTGCCAACATCATGAGAGACATACACGGAAGCGGCTGCTTCCCCAATATAACTTGAGATATGGAGATAGACCATAACAACACAAAGCCCGTGTTAAAACAAATCTCCTAGTTAAGCAGTGATAACGGACTGTCATTGCTTTCGGTCATATGCACAATTGTTAATGCTTGTAAAATGTATGGATACCAATGTTGAATACATGTTGTGCCTCTCTAAAACAATAACAAAATTGAAAAAAAAAAAAAAAAGGAATGAGCACTGCGGATATAGAAACCAAGCTGGCAGCAGGTAAAAAATATATTAGTTATTAGGCATAACAGCCAAAATCTAAAAAACAGCAGTTAAATCCTATATCCTATCCTAGAAGGGGATTCTACTGCTGTTTTCAGATTTGGGCTGTTATGCCTAATAAATAATATATGTTTTATCTGCTGCCAGCCTAGTTTCTATATCCGCAGTGCTCATTTCTTTTTATACATATCTACTTTTTTCTCGGACTGACAGTACACAAAAGGAGCAGAAGCCTTTACCTCATTGTCGGGTGTGAGTATACCTCCCTGATGTCAGTAACTTTGTTCGCTATGTCGTAGCCAGTGTGGTGCACCGGAGTTAGTCTGTTGACTTCGGAGCTGCGGGAGTGGATGATTCAGACCTGCGGAAGGTGAATGCAGACACTGCGCAAAGATGGACAGTGTACTGGAATAGCCTGCCCATCTTGGAGCTACGGGGATTAACGGGATAGCCTTGCGCGAGTGTCTCGTGGACACGGACTCCTCTCAAAGACAGTTAAGGTCAACTGCATTCCCTTTTCCCATTTATCTGGACCCCGGGCAGCATTGAGCCAACGTGGTTCTTACCAGTGAAGTCTGCATACTACAGGGTGACGGGAGTAGACGGAGCAGCCGCGTTGGAAAAATACCAGAGACACGGATCTCACGCCACAACATACAATGTTAGCTGCACATTTCCCCATTCAGAAGAACTTCGGACAGTTTTACAAGTGATTATACACGTTACATGCACCACACAATACTTGGCTACTGGATATATTGGACTTAAGATTTGGCTTTAAGACCTGTTCCATACTATTGATTCATCCCTGTCTGGGATTTATTGGATTATTCATAGGATCCACACCTGCGCTGTTCGCTATTAGAGCGCCCATTTGGGATTCATTTCCCTCATTCCTCCATGTGTGGGTAATCTATTTGTGATAAACACGTTAATGCAGAATATTTTATTTGTATTATACACACCAGGGTATGAGCGCTAGCTGGTTTGTTACACTTATTTATATTCGATAGGGGTCTTTTACCCTATATTTGGAATACTTTTACCATTTTAAAGTTTTCTATGTTTATTAGCATCTTGTGATCCAATTGCCTATAAAAGCCGTGCACGGAGATGCAGCGCTCTCTGTGCCGCCCTTACAGACCGCGGGAAGATCGCAGAGGTAGAACTTAGAAAAAGGCTGAGATAAGGACACAGTTACCCCGAGCGGTATTGGCATTTTCCTGCCTCGTGGTTTGTGACTTGCGGCAACCCCATGCTTTAACTTTGTAGAGGGCTGGTGTCTACACCAGCCCCACACAAAGGGCATTATCTCCAGAATATGTCAGAGTTTATCCTCTATCAAAAGCAACCAAACCCCCGATAACTATATGGTATCCTGGGAAAAGGATCTTAACGTCTGTATAGATCTCGAAATCTGGAAAGACATCTGGGAAGTTGCTTCCAAAAATTCATCGTGCGTTGTAATAAAAGAGAATATTTACAAGTTAATATTCAGATGGTACA
>NC_134484.1:483339374-483449374 GCF_040206685.1 Ascaphus truei
GGTGAAGTGAGGAATATCCTGCATATAGTCTGGTCATGTCCCAAAATCCAACAAACATGGACTGAAGTGTTCACCTTAATACACAAGATCCTAGAAATCACTGTCCCACATGACCCAGTATATATATTGCTAGGCAAGCCAATAGCCAATATTCCCGGAAAAAAGCTAGAGTACTAGCACAAATGTTAAATGCTACACGGTGTACAATTGCCACAAATTGGAAACAACCTGCCCCCCATCCTTAAACCAAATAAATAACAAAATTTGGCATATAGTTTATATGGAAAAACTCTCAGCCTATCTGAAAGGCTCTACCTCACAATTTTCTGCGATTTGGGCCCCTTGGTTTCGCCATGCAGGTATATCCCCACATATAGATTAGAATATTTGGAACAGAGTGATACACGTGGTAATTAAATTGTTGTGTACATTGCTATATTTTTTTTTTGTAACAATTTTTTTATTGGTCACGTTTACAAATTACTGTACATACAGAAATGTCATGAGCCCATGACACTTCAACTTAATAAAATCATACAGTGACCAATAACATTTTTCCGTTTTCTTTAGGGGGAGAAAGAAAGAAGGGGAGAGAAGGAGGAGGGGAAAGAGGGGGGAGGGAGGGAGACATACAAGTGGGGGGGGGGGGGTGGGAGGTGGTAGGATAGGTGGGGGGGCGCGCAGAGGCTTCCTTGATAATCTCTTCTGGGGTCAGGGGGGTTCTAAGGGTACAGGAGGTTGGCCTTTTGGGTTTTATCTCTCTAACCAGGGACATTGCTATATTTTTACAAATGCTACCCCTCCCCCACCTTCCCGACCCCCCCTTTTTATCTGTTAATTATTATTTTGAATGTTAAAAAATGCTCAATAAAAAATTTAAGTAATAAAAAAAAAAAATACCCAATATCTCATGACAACAAGTAATACACTGGGATGATGTTTTTGCAGGGAAAAATGTAGAAGATAAACGGGCAGTCTTTCAAACATTGTTAGAAAAGCACACTTATCAGTGTATACCCTTGGGTAATAAGTATAAAAGAAATAAGTCAAAACCAATGTGGCTAAATAAACAGGAAGGGGAGGAAATGGACAAGAAGAGGAAGGTGTTTAGATTCTTTAAGTCAGAAGGGACGGAGACAACTTTTAAGAATTATAAGGAACTAGCTGATATACCCGGCGTTGCCCGAGATGTAATTTTGGGGGGCGGGCGACAGGGTTGGGCTCCCCCCCCATTGACAGCTAGGTGGGTGAGTGTGTTGACTGAGTGTGTGGGTGAGTGTGTGGGTGAGTGTGTGGGTGAGTGTGTGTGTGAGTGACTGACTGACTGAGTGGGTGGGGTTGGTGGGTGGGGTCGGTGAGTGGGTGGGTGGGGTTGGTGGGTGGGGTCGGTGAGTGGGTGGGTGGGGTTGGTGGGTGGGGTCGGTGAGTGGGTGGATGGGTGGGGTCGGTGAGTGGGTGGATGGGTGGGGTCGGTGAGTGGGTGGGTGGGGTCGGTGAGTGGGTGGGTGGGGTCGGTGAGTGGGTGGGTGGGGTCGGTGAGTGGGTGGGTGGGGTCGGTGGGTGGGGTCGGTGGGTGGGGTGAC
This sequence comes from Ascaphus truei, assembly GCF_040206685.1. Taxonomy (NCBI): domain Eukaryota; kingdom Metazoa; phylum Chordata; class Amphibia; order Anura; family Ascaphidae; genus Ascaphus; species Ascaphus truei. The sequence goes on from NC_134484.1 coordinate 483,340,958, forward strand.
TGACTGAATGGGTGGGTGGTTTTGGGTGACTGACTGGGTGGGTGAGTGACAAGAGAGAGGGGATTTGGCCCGGGATTAAAGGGTTTACACCCCATTTGGCCATCCTCTACTCTCACCTGGGAAGCAAGGGGTTAACTGGACTGGGGTCCAGTAATGTGGTTTTGCCTTGCTTCAGCCATCCAACTGTTTATTCCCCTGTAAAAATGTATCGTTTCTGTTCCAGTGACTGCACCACACAAACACTGGGATCCATCCGGGAGGGCAAGGGTTAATAGTTGAATAGTGATTCTAGCCCTTTGTTTAAGTTACCCTCAAAGATGCCTGCCTACTAAGGAATGCGACCAAATGTTTAGCCCGTCCTAAGAGACAGATATTAATATCTCTTAATTTTAGTATTACACGGTAATATTTAGTCTCATTGGGAGCGTCATGCGTGACGGAATGTATTAATATGTCTCGCGTGCCAGTAAGTACTACTGAACTGAAGTTATGAAGTTATTTACAGTGTATATGGGATTTTGGATCTGCTCCGACAATGCAGACCCCATCTGCTATGCTAATAGGGCAGGGAGAGCATCCTGCAAGAATTAGCATAGGCCAGTGATCAAAAAGGTAACTGCCCTAATTGTTTATACTGGGGGCAGGAACCAAGGAACTGAGTGTTTTTAAGTGTGATACTTCACACTTACAATGGAAGCCAAAATCTGCTTCAAAGAGATTTTTTCTAGCCAACTCGGCATCTAGGGTTAATAGATGGGTTTGAAATGGTACTTAAACCAGAGTCAGCCCTTACTCAAATGTCTTTCATGTGTCTTCATGTACGATCTTCATCTATTGCTGTGATGTCAACATCTGAAACTGAATTATAGAAGAAATGGCCCATCCTGTATCCTGATGGCTTTCTTGTCCTAACCTTTAAGTAAGTGTCCATATTTTGTCTGTTATTTGTATATCTCGTGTGTTCACCTTTTTCAAGGAATAAATTATATTTTATCATATCTAAGTCTCGTCCAGTTCAACCCAGTTATATATTTGGTGCGTATTATTATAGCCTGTCTCAAAGCTACCGTCCCAGTGAGTTCATAGGTTGGGTGGGTGAGTGAGTGACTGGGTGTGGTTGACTGGGTGGGAGACAGTGGGTGACTTACCTGAACAGGTGGTGGTTCCTGCCGGCAGACGGTTCCCCTCCTGGCACTGATATCCCTGTGGCATCTGGCTGGGGCCGGAGGTGGGTTCGGGAAGTTGGCAGGGGGGGGGGTGGGGGGCAAGAGTGGCAGGCTGGGCCGGACAATCTCCCCCGCTCACACACTTCATGGCTCACAAATTTTTGCAGGGCCGAGAAATGGCGCCGCGCAGGAGACACGCGCCCGCCCCAGCGCGAGCATACTCTCCCCCGGCGCCACCCACCCCAAACACACCACCACAGCCCTCCTGCTGTGCTGGAGGCGGCACCAAGCGGGGAACCTGCGCCCCCGCCCCCCGGTTATGGCCGGAGCCTCCACCCCCTGCGCGGGAGACACGCGCTCCCGCCCAAGCACACTCTCCCTGGCGCCAAACCACCACCGACCACCTGCTGTGATGGAGACGGCACTGAGCAGGCAACGCGCGCCCCCCCATCCGTCAAGCGGGAGGGGATCAACCGCCCGCCGACAGCAGCCGCACCAACGGCTCCTAGTGATCACACTCTCCCCCAGGCATCGCCACTTGGATGAGGACGGGGGTGGCTCGCAACCAGCAAGCGCACGGTGATCGCCCCACCCACCCACCCCCGTGCCGGCATCAACCACGCAGGCCCAACCGGACAGCGGGACTCCGGGTAAGGGACCCACCGTGCCGAATTATGACGGGCACCGGGAGAGGGAGGGTGGGGGTGTGTGTGGAAGGTGAGCTGCGGTATGGCGGACGGGGGAGAGTGACGGGCACCGGGAGGTGAGGGGGTGGTGGGTGTGTGTGTGTGTGTTGTTGGTCAGAGGCACACGTGGTCACGGTGTGAGGAGAGTGTGCGTGTGTGTCTTTCCTCCCTGCCTTTCCCGCAGGCCAATGAGCTGTTCAGCCGACATACACACACAAACATTATTTGAGACTTATAGATATAGATGTAACAAAAATTGCAAAAGGGCAATCAAATTAGCAAAAATTGATAATGAAAAAAGGATTGCAATAGAAAGTAAGGTCAACCCTAAAATGTTCTTTAAGTACCTTAATATCAAAAAAAATGAGAAAAGAAAATATAGGACCCTTTCAGTGTGAGATGGGTAGGCAGATTATTGGAGAAAAGAAAAAAGCTGAGGTATTAAACAAATTCGTTGCCTCTGTGTTTACCAGGGAAGAATCAAGTTCAATAGTAGGGCCGCAGGAGGAAGCCACAACCTCCATATTAAATGAACAATTTGTTAATTAAGGAAGAAGTTCATAAGCAACTTGAAAAAATTAAAGTAAATAAGGCACCTGGCCCCGATGGTATACATCCAAGAGATCTCAAGGAGTTAAGCTCAGTAATAGCCAAACCATTATATTTAATATTCATGGACTACATTTCCACAGGCTCAATACCACAAAATTGGCATAAAGCAGATGTGGTGCCTATATTTAAAAAGGGATCTAGATCACAACCAGGGAATTACAGACCTGTAAGCCTGACTTCAATAGTAGGGAAACTACTTGAAGGTTTATACGGGATAATATACAATAGGGGAAGTGGGGGAAGGGAATGATAACCTCTGCTCAACTGATAGTGATTACAGATAGGTGGGTAAGTACTGGTGCTGTGCTGAGAAATATACTGATAATACAACTAAGAAAAAGAACTCAGCTGATCGCACAGCTGAGTTCTTTTTTTAGGTGTATTATTAATACGGGATAATATTCAGGAATACCTAATGGAAACAAAATTATTAGTAATAGTCAGCATGGATTTATGAAGGATAGATCATGCCAAACTAATATTATTTGTTTATTTGAGGAAGTAGGAATTTAGACCAGGGTAATGCATTTGAAGTGATCTACTTAGATTTTGCAAAGGCTTTTGATACGGTTTCACACAAGAGGTTGGTGTACAAAATAAAGAAAATTGGACTCAGTAATAATATATGCATCTGGATTGAAAACTGGTTAAAGGACAGACAACAGAGGGTTGTCATAAATTGAACTTTTTCAGGTTGGGCTAAAGTCATGAGTGGAGTACCTCAGGGATCGGTACTGGGACCCCTGCTTTTTAAACTTGTTTCTTAATGACCTCGAGGTTGGCATCGAGAGCAAAGTCTCCATCTTTGCTGATACTAAATTGTGTAAGGCAATAGAATCAGAGCAGGATGTAATTTCTCTTCAGAAGGACTTGGAGACTGGAAACGTGGGCAGGTAAATGGCAGATGAGGTTTAATACAGATAAATGTAAGGTTATGCATTTGGTATGCAAGAATAAAAAGGCGAATTACAAATTAAATGGGGATAAATTGGGGGAATCCTTGATGAGGTCTGCCATGCTTTCCAAGCATGCCCCTGGTCAGATCTGACTTTTTACAATCTCCCCCAGACTTAGATACAATACTTTAAGGCACCGTCATAAGCCCACCCCTTTCTACAGAATACTTTGAAGCTGCTCTTCTTTGATTAAGACAATTGACACCTTGAGTGGGCTATCCAGGATGGGCCCCCGCCCCAAGTAAGTTCCTTTGAAATTCAGAGCAGACAGAAACAGTCCTGACCAGTTTCAAACCCAGCATTTGGTATTTTGTTAAACAAGTCTAGCTCATTAACCCCTCAAGCAAAGGGATTAAACATACCCAATATCTCATGACATTATCATGACAGCAACATGTAGAAAATGAGGGGTTAACCCCTTGTATGCTACAGACGTGAAGCTACCACATGCTTGGGTTTCTATATGGCGGCGCATACACAGAGACCCAGACACAGCACCCACCTCTGTGCCTGGGGTCACCCTGCTCTCCCTCAGCTGTAGTTCTGCACTGCAGATTGGGGGTGGAAAGAGGGCTCTGTCCCTCACTTCTACATCTCCAGCTCTGCACAGACCTCCCTTCCCCGACAACCCAACCCCCTCTCTCTCCTCTACACAGACCTGCTCCCCTCCCCCACCCAGACACGTTCTTTAAAAACTAGGACATGAGAGAATGCAGCAGATATTTGGGACATCAGAACATACTGTCAGACCAGGACTGTCCCCGGGCAACCGGGTCAGCCTCACACAGAGAAGCTATAGCCCATAACACACACACATGATGCTGGCCCTGTCATAATGAAGGAGTTAAACTCCAACCAATACTCCCTCAATCTAATTACTTTCTAACTCTATTTAATAACTTTCCCAATCTTATCCTCACTGATCCCTAATGTTAATTCCCAATGTAAAACAACCCCCATTATCTCCCAGTCCCTGTGATACAGGAGGAGTAACCCCCCCAGTGCCAGAGGCTCCCCCTCACTATCAGAGGCTCAGCCTCTCAGGCTCCTGTGTGTAAGGAAGCTCAGAACAGCACTGGGATAATGTGCACAGGTCACACAAGGGAGGGGAAGGGAGGAGGAGGAAAGCACTTACCCAATAACACAGGCTGAAGATCTCTGTGCAGCAGGGGGTGGGCAATGTGAGGGGGACACAGGAAAAGGGACTTAGAGGCTGCAGAGCCTATTCCTCAGTGCCTGAGATGTGCACTTTATCCCCCCCTCACTGTGTTTATCCCCCCCTCACACATTCCTCAGTGTGTGTAGTGCGGTCTGTGCTCAGGATCAGTGTTTCCTGTCAGAATCAAATCTCACACACCAGGACATCCGGCTGCAACAGAGGGACCATAGAGAGTGAAGAGGGGAGGCCAGAGTGCCTCTAGCCAGCTCCTCCTGAGCTCATATGGAACAGTGACCCCTGGTGGGCTCCCAAGCAAGGTGCGGTGAGAGCTGCACGTGGTGCTGGCTGTGGGCTGGTGAGAAACATACAGGCAGTCCTCGTTTATCCGACACAATGTGTTACTCAAAATGGCGTTGGATAGCGAAACGTTGTAAAGCGAAACACGTTTTCCCATAGGAACACTGTTTAAATGAAAGGTTCCGTTCCTGAAGGCATTTTTAACACTAAAATACACCAAATATTTTACGCAGGCAATAAGATATGCAGCACACACATAAATTATATAGTGTATAAACTGTATTATATATATATATAATATAACATAATATATAATATAATATAAAAATATAATATATTATATAGTATAATATAATACAATATTATATAATATATATATATAAATATATATAATATATACACATAAATAACTTTGCAAAGCGTCCTAAGAGCGTTGGATAAGCCGTAGTGGCGTTGTAAAAATGAATATAGGTATGCATTGCATAGCGTTGGATAAGCCATTCGTTGTAAAATGAAGCGTTGTAAAACGAGGACTGCCTGTAGTGACAATCTCACCCCCATCTCCCACCGTATATAGGGGCCTATGCAGAGAGCAGCGAGAAGCGCAATCTCGCCAGGTTTTCGCCAAATATGCCTATAGCAAATTAGTTAATGGCGAAAAACTGGCAAGATAAGGAAAAACCGGCAGTTTTTTTTTTTTGTTTTAAAAACTCGCCGCGCGGGTGGCGAGAAGCAATATCTCGCCAGTTTAAAAACCCGCCCTATGCAGGTAGCCCCGATCAGCATCTCGCCGCTGATTGCGCCAATAAAATGGGGAGATGTTCTCCAAATCGCCCCGCCAACAGAAGTTGGCAAGAAGCTGGAGCTGAGCGGCGATAGGGGCCATAAAAAAAAATCAGCCCTTTTCCTGGCTGGGATTGATGCCGGGGGGCTCCAGAGCTGATACCCAGGAATACCAGCACCGAAGGCCCCCTGCATGCATCCGAGGCAGGAAAAATGCATGTACAGCCCACTTCATTGCCTTAGCGGCTAACCGCTAAGGCAATGAAGGGGTTAACCCACCGTGCCAGCTTTATTGTGGGTAGCGGGTGTGGGTGAAGGGGGTATTTGGCCCTTGGTGTGAATTTAGGCTTGCGGGGGGTTGCAGGTGCACTTAACCCCTTCACGACCATAGCAGTTAATACGGCTACGGTCATGAAGGGGTTAACCCCTCCCGCTACCCCCCCGCAAGCCATAAACAATCACCGTTGGGGCTAATACCCCCTTCACCCACCCCCGCTACCCACAATAAAAAAAAATCACACGCAGAGCAGCCCCACAATAAATAAATACATCTAAATGAATAAATAAATAAATGAATATAAATATATATATATATATATATATATATATATATATATATATATATATATATATATATATATATATAACAACAACCCCTATAACCCCTAACATACACATATATGCACATCAATGATACTATAGACCGGCGGGGGCCCTCGGGTGTTACCCGCAGGCCTGCAGTACCAATTATGTGCCCCCCCCCAAATTAATGAATAAACACATACATACTTTTAAAGAAATAACCACCCCCCCCCCCCCCCCAACACATACAGTATAGTTATGGCCACAATTACTATTATCCACAAAGGGATAATAGTGAATGTGCCCATTTTAAATACATAAACAGCAATAAATACATTAAATACATATAGCACTTACCCATTACCGGTTGCCACGTTGAAGGCCATCCTCATCTTCATCCTGCCCATGCCCCCTCCGCTGCTGCAAAACAGACACAAGAATGAAAACATCCAAAGTAATGTCCCCTAACCCCTTAATCACCATAGCGGTTATTAACCGCTACAGTCATTAAGGGGTTAACCCACCCTCACCCACCACTCGAGACGCCTACATACCCTCCCACAGTAACCCCCCACCCCGTTAGGCCTAACCACCCTCACCCACTACCCACAAGGGAGGCCTACCCACATACCGTTGGGGAACCCCCCCCCCCACCCCCAGTACCCACAATAAAAACAATACAGTGACCCACAATAAACATCATTATATTTAATAAATACATTACCCACCCCCTGTGCCCCCCCATAAATACAAGATTTATCCTTTTACAAACAGGGTTCATAACACAGCCCCACGCGAGTCCCCGGTGAGCTGGCGGGGCACCTGACAGATCTACAGGGTACCAGCAGCCCTTTTCAAACAGGTTCTGGAGGCCTGCTGGTGGGTCCCGCCAAGCGCCATGGCCCCCATGTGGTCTCCTTGGGACACCGTGGGCCACAATTGGGTCCCCACGGTAGGCCCAAGGATGTCTGGGAGCCCCGGGTCAGACCCACAGATGTCTGAGGGGCCTCTGGTGGTTCCCACGGGGGTCTGGGGTTTTCACAAGTGCTCACTACGGGTCCGCGGTGCCCCCACGGATGTGGGACCAGCGCTTCATCCCCGCACCTATGGGTCAGCGGTGCCCCCACGGATGTGGGACCACCACTTCATCCCCGCATGTGTCACCCGTGGAACCACTAGCCTGATACCCGTAAGATACCCGAGGAGACCCGCAGGTGGTCTCCAGAGGTCTCACGCGGAACCACGGAACAAACCCTGAATGTAAAAAAAATAAACCTGGCCTATACATTCAATACATACACCCCCCCAACACCTACAGTACAATAATGTTATTAAAAACAGTAAATGGGGGGAAGGGGAGTGAGGGAATGAGCTCAAGCTACTGTCTAAAGAACGGTGCCAGGGGTAAGGGAACTAGTAACATGGACTGCACTTGCCTAGGCAAGAAAAAGGACCCCTTTAGAACAAGAACTCATATAGTGATAAATGGAAATGGATAAAATGAACCTTTAATAATATATAGGGTTTAAAGGGAAACACACAACACTTTAAAACAAGTATTAAATAGCTATCTCCCAGTCCTGTGTACCAGACTGGTTGCCATATGGGTATAGGGAACCCTATAATAGCTGGCACATACAGAATGGATATTTAGCTTGTGCCTCAGTGTGGTATAGATGTTAGAGCTAGTATAGTGTCTGTCAATGATGTACCGGACAGACACTTATATGTATACCCACAACTGACTAAATTGTAACTCTAAGACAGTACTCGGTGATTAAGTAGTGAGTGGTAAGTGCACAGTATCTCAGAACTCACATACTAGATATATGTAGAGGTAAATATACACTGGCGACACACTTTTTTCGAGCTCGGCTAGTCCCACGAATTCGGGTATACTCGGGTGTATTGAGGTTTGTGACTGTTTTCTGCCCGAGTGCATTGCGTTATTTTCCAGGCAGGGATTGAAGCATTTTATTCCCGCTGGCTGCAATACTGCACAGTATATATATATATATACTGCATTACAATTCATGAATTTATGCCATCTGGTAGACACGCGAAGCATTGCAGCCTATTAAATCCTAATCATTATCATTTAACAGATCAGCCGCCCGTCAGCCAGGCATGAAACATGGCTGGGAAGGCAAACACAACGGGGCTTGTCAGAGGTGAGGAGCGGCGCATTCCAGGTATCTGCCAGGTACAAACTGGGTATTTGCTCGAATAAAGTGTGTCGCAGCAGTATCAAGAGATGGTACTCAAATCTTCAGGAGTGAACAATATTATATAAAAGAGGGTCCCTAAAGACGACGCAAAAAATAAATTAAAATTGAACTATAAAGCTACTGTGTAGCTAGGGAAATAGGCTTCAAACTGGGAGCCTTAGACTTACTGTGTACAAAGGTCTTCCACAAGGCACATTAACAATGTCTGGTTAATACCATAGAGTGCCTCAGCCTATATAGAAGTGCTCATACAAATATATAATGCACAATGAGCTACTTCACAGGATCCTCCGTGGAAACAGCACAGATGACTGAGTTAAGGTAAGTTAAGTAAGTATTAAGTTGTATTTACAGGTATATCAATTGATGTTTAAAAATATACCTCTGAACCCGTAGTTAGCAGTGGCCTGTATATAGGGTGTATATATCCATAGTACCTCCCAAATCGTTCATGGGAAGGAACACTTTTTTTTTTCTTGCCTAGGCAAGTGCAGTCCATGTCATTATTAAAAACATTAACTAGCATATTAAAATAAATTAAGTACTACTGACCTCATCAATAAGAAGTCTCCATCGCCAGCAACATCCTTGTCTTGCCCACAAAAAACGTAGCCAATACAAAGCCAATACATTGCAATTACATTCAGATATCAATTAACCCCTTAAATACCATATCAGTTAATAACCGCAAAGGTAATTAAGGGGTTAAGCCACACTGGCCCGATACCCACCCTTCCCCCATGAATTTGTACATTGGCTTCATCATGCAAAAAAAAAAATATATATATATATATATATACATATATATATATATATACACACACACACATGATGAACCAATATACAAATAAATGTAGAAGGGTTATCAAAAACATGCTGTACTAAAAATAACAGTTCTCCATAAATACACACTACAATACAATTAATTTCCTTTCATAATCCTAACTGATATTACAATCAAAAAGATCAAATGCCAATCAAAAACCTCAAATCACAATCAACACATTGCATTTACATTGTATATATGATGCATACAATCTAAGCACCATATACATTCTGCAAATCAATGTTAACAATAACATTGCAAGCAAAATACAGATAACTGCAAACAAATATACTATTGTAACCAATCCGGTAAACTTAAATCAATTACCATTCATTAATGACATCCCTAAACAATTTACATTCCATCCCTAAACAATTTACATTCCATCCCTAACAATTAAACAATTAACTAATTCAAAACTGGAACTGAACAATGTAGCCCGTGAAAATATATAAGTACCAACAAGCATAAAAAATTGACAACCAAGGCTAACCCTGACCTCTAATACAACATACAATAGCAACGATTACATCTATCTAATTTTAAAATACTTTAAACACACATTGAAGCATAGATGCATAGTCAAATTAATTAAAAACACATCAAATCAAGTAGTTTAAAACAAATAGTTTAAAACACTATAATTTCTTACCCTGTATGTATATATCTCTCTAGACATACATACATACATACATACATACATACATACATACAGTGGCAAGAGATTATATACCACAGAAAATTAAATAAATATGTAAAGAAAATAATTTAAAAAAAGTAACAAGTTCAATTAAATACATTTCTTTAGTTCACTTACCATTACTTGACCCCACCGACTCCCGTTGAACAGCTTACTCACGATCAAAACCACCAGGCACAGGAACCCATAAAATAAAAAACCATAAAAAAATAAACATTAAACTAAAAATCCAAAACAATCCACGGGTCTTCTAATTGTAATCCATCTTCATCTGTATTCTTCTTTCTTCTATCTTCTTCCGGGGTCTTCTTCCCTTCTTCGGCCACGCCTTGGCCTTCTTCTTCCGTAGGAGGTCCTTCCTCCTCGGCGGCTGGCTTCAAAATGAGATGACATTGGCTTTTAAAGGCCTATGACGTCACATTTTCGTCATATGGTTGCCACGGCCCCAACCTGGCCGTGAAAACCATGTATTTTGGCCGATAAAAAAAAAATGATGACGTCACTTAAAGGCAATGAAAGTACAGCCAATCAGAATGGCTTTGCTTCAATTGCCTTTAAGATGACGTCATTAAAAGAAACATGGCCGTCCACACATGGTACGGTAGCCAATCAGAGCATGGGAACTCCATCCCTATGAAAGGAAATTAATTGTATTGTAGTGTGTATTTATGGAGAACTGTTATTTTGAGTACAGCATGTTTTTGATAACCCTTCTACATTTATTTGTATATTGGTTCATCATGTGTGTGTATATGTGGATTTAACATCGTGGCGAGCTCCTATTGGCCCAAGCAGCACATGTTTGGTACTAGGTGGCGCGTAGATTTTTTTTGTGTGGCGAGTAGATTTTTTGGTGATTTGTCAACCACTGTGTATATATATATATATATGTATATATATATATACACAGTGGTTGACAAATCACCAAAAAATCTACTCGCCACACAAAAAAATCTACGCGCCACCTAGTACCAAACATGTGCTGCTTGGGCCAATAGGAGCTCGCCACGATGTTAAATCCACTCGCCCGGGGCGAGCAAATGTATAGGTTTGTCGAACACTATATATATATATATATATATATTTGCATGATGAAGCCAATGTACAAATTCATGGGTGAAGGGTGGGTATCGGGCCAGTGTGGCTTAACCCCTTAATTACCTTTGCGATTATTAACCGATATGGTATTTAAGGGGTTAATTGATATCTGAATGTAATTGCAATGTATTGGCTTTGTATTGGCTATGTTTTTTGTGGGCAAGACAAGGATGTTGCTGGCGACGGAGACTTCTTATTGATGAGGTCAGTAGTACTTAATTTATTTGAATATGCTAGTTAATGTTTTTAATAATGGCCAAATAATCTATTATCCCTATCTGGATAATAGTTATTTTGCACATTATTGTACTGTAGGTGTTGGGGGGGAGTGGGGAGGTGTATGTATTGAATGTATAGGCCAGGTTTATTTTTTTTACATTCAGGGTTTGTTCCGTGGTTCCGCGTGAGACCTCTGGAGACCACCTGCGGGTCTCCTCGGGTATCTCACGGGTATCAGGCTTGTGGTTCCACGGGTGACACATGCGGGGATGAAGCGGTGGCCTCACATCTGTGGGGGCACCGTGGACCCGTAGTCTGCAAGGATGAAGCAGTGGTCCCACATCCGTGGGGGCACCGCCGACCCATAGCTGCGGGGATGAAGCGGTGGTCCCACATCCGTGGGGGTACAGCGGACCCTTAGTGAGCACTCGTGAGTTCCCCAGACCCCCGTGGGAACCACCCGAGGCCCCGCAGACACCTGTGGGTCTGACCCGGGGCTCCCAGACATCATTGGGCCTACCTTGGGGACCCAATTGTGGCCCACGGTGTCCCAAGGAGACCACATGGGGGCCATGGCGCTTGGCGGGACCCACCAGCAGGCCTCCAGAACCTGTTTGAAAAGGGCTGCTGGTACCCTGTAGGTCTGTCAGGTGCCCCGCCAGCTCACCGGGGACTCGCGTGGGGCTGTGTTATGAACCCTGTTTGTAAAAGGATAAATCTTGTATTTATGGGGGGGCACAGGGGGTGGGTAATGTATTTATTAAATATAATGATGTTTATTGTGGGTCACTGTATTGTTTTTATTGTGGGTACTGGGGGTGGGGGGGGGTTCCCCAACGGTATGTGGGTAGGCCTCCCTTGTGGGTAGTGGGTGAGGGTGGTTAGGCCTCACGGGGTGGGGGGTTAGTGTGGGAGGGTATTTAGGGGTCCTGAGTGGTGGGTGAGGGTGGGTTAACCCCTTAATGACTGTAGCGGTTAATAACCGCTATGGTGATTAAGGGGTTAGGGGACATTACTTTGGATGTTTTCATTCTTGTGTCTGTTTTGCAGCAGCGGAGGGGGCATGGGCAGGATGAAGATGAGGATGGCCTTCATCGTGGCAACCGGTAATGGGTAAGTGCTATATGTATTTAATGTATTTATTCTTGTTTATGTATTTTAAATACACAGGGGGTGTATGTTGTTTATTGCAATTTTTATTGGGGGCAATTGTCCCCAATAAACATGCTATTCTGCCTTAACCCTTCATTGCCTTAGCGGCTATACGCTATGGTAATGAAGCAGCATTTCTGTATTTTAATAATATTGTGCGGGAGCAGGGGGCCCCCTGAGCTGAACCGCATTGATTTGTGGCTCAGAGACCCCCTGCTCACAGTACACTATTATTAAAAATACATTAATGTTGCTTCGTTACCGTAGCACATAGCCGCTAAGGTAAGGAATGATTGTGTATTGATATGTGTGTTTTATTTATACTGTAGATGTGCAGAGGGTCTCCGGAGCTGAACCGCTTTGGTTTTAGGTCCGGGGACCCCCTGCTTCCAGAGATACAGGCCCCTTTATGGGGTGCCGGTATCCCTCTGCTTTCTTTACATTCCGCGGTCACGTGATCGGGACCTTTAAATGCAGAGGGATACCGGCACCCCATAAAGGGGCCTGTATCTCGGGAAGCAGGGGGTCCCCTGACCTGAAACCAATGCGGTTCAGCTCCGGAGACCCCCTGCACATGTACACTATGAATAAAAATGGTTTTTAAATAATTTTTAATGTTCTGATGTTTGCGCAGAGAGAGTGGCGGATCTCTCTCTGCTGCAGACATAACAAGCCAGGGGACGGCTTCTCGGCAGTTTCTCGCCAGGCAGCCATCTCACCACCGGTTACTAGCCATTTTATCAAATGGTGGTGGCACATTCATTCGCCAGGGATTCGGCCCTTCCTGCATACAGCGAGGTTAACACGCCAAAAACCTGGCGAATTGAAACCCTGGCGAATGCCATTTTTCGGCCCTTTCTGCATAGGCCCCATAGTGCGGTCTGGTGATATACTATGTGCTGTGTGTGTAGTGACGTCTGGTGATATACTCTGTGCTGTGTGTGTAGTGACGTCTTGTGATATACTCTGTGCCCGTGTTTGTAGTGACGTCTGGTGATATACTCTGTGCTGTGTGTGTAGTGACGTCTGGTGATATACTCTGTGCTGTGTGTGTAGTGACGTCTGGTGATATACTCTGTGCTGTGTGTGTAGTGACGTCTGGTGATATACTCTGTGTGTGTAGTGACGTCTGGTGATATACTCTGTGCTGTGTGCAGGGTTGCCAACAGAAATCATGGGGCCCAGGACAAATGAAAGCAGCAGGTTCCCCCCCGTCCCCCCACGCGCATGTACCACGGAATTTTTTTTTAGCGCGCAACTTTTACGTAACTGCTTTCTTGTTACTGTTAATACGGAAAAAAACATTACAAAGCAATCTGTTTATTTTAATATTTACAACAAAAGACAAAGATACCCAATGCAATGAGACAAAAGGGGGGGATTCAGTATGGGCTGGGGGGTGAAGGAGGGGTAGCAGGGCTGGGGGGGGGAGGGAGTGGAGGGGAGTTGGATGATCAAATTGTTAGGGCCCGGGTGGGAGGATTTGACAGACAGACGGACTGACACTTGGGTGGGTGACACTTGGGTGGGTGACACTTGGGTGGGTGACTATGACTGACTGTGGGTTGGTGTCTGTATTCATTCACTCACACACTCGACACGGAGACATGGGGGGCAAATGGAGCAAGGTGGGGCAAACGGAGCAGGGGGAGGCAAACGGAGCAGGGGGGAGACAAACGGAGCAAGGTGGGGGCAAACGGAGCAAGACATGTGACTGTGCTCACAAGTAATCTTTTTATTTGCTATATGCAATACGGTGGAGGTATCTTGTTGCCTTTTCACCCACCATAACTTAAAACATATATATAAATATATATATATATATATATATATATATATATATATATATATATATATATATACTGTATGTAACGGATATTCCACCCCACCCAATAGCAGATATAGTGTGGGTGCGGGGAACTTAGTGTTACCAGGTGTGGTGCGTTACCTGTTGGCTCACAGGAGGGCTGAGCTTCCGCCACGGGGGACCTGGGGCAATTATATTAAGAGTAACCTTGTACTCGGTGCAGCGCCTCCACCTGCGATGGTTCCTAGCAGAGCAGGAATTGTTCCTCGCAGGACACATACAAATAACTCGCACACCTATTTGTATAATAACGAATACATTTACTTGGGAAACAACATACAACACAAATACTGTCAACATAGAATAACGGGTGTCCCTCTCTAGAGGCGACACTGACTACGGCGTCGCACAGGACGCTTCCCCAACACCTGGTGATCCCACCCCGTGTCCATAGGATCCCCACCCAATATCCCGCACTCTTGCAGAGAGAGAGAATATGGGTGACTGCGCAGTCAGTAAGGAAACTACTAGGCCTGTTGGTGCACATGTAGATCAGAGTTACCTGCAGTGCTCGGGCCTGCAACGGACTTCACAAAGGATCTGCCGCTTGATGATCTCCGTCTGATCCTTTGGTTCATTGTCCGGGATCCGCCAGGGGCGATCCCACCCTGGAGATAGTCTCTGTCTCTGGGCACCGACTTGAGCCCAAGTCTCTTCATGGGAAACGCAGCGTCCGCTGTGTCCCTATCTAACTGTAGCGCTACTGTGACAGGATCCCTAACCTAGGGCCTGTCCCTGAAGCACCACAAACTGGGGAGTGAGGACCTCTCTGGGACCTAAGGGGTTAATAGCCTGCTCCGCTCCCCTACTTCTTCCCAGTCCTGACTAACTGATAACTAGCACTCGCAGCCACGCGCTGCACAAACCCTGCTGGGTGCGTACAGCAAACTTGCTGCACAACCACGGTGCCTTCTTGTCAGGCCTCACAGCACTGCCAGCCGTGACCCTGACAAGACAGCACTCACACACTCACTAAGGGCAGGGTCCCTATCTTGGGTCGTCCCTTAGCAATTACCCACTAATCTGGTGGGGAGTTGGGGCCTACCTGGGATATGGGGTACCTTACTTGGTGCAGGAGCTTCACTCGCTCCCTGTCCCCTTCCTTCCCCTTCTGCGCCCCAGCTCCAACTAACTAGCGTGGGCTCAGCTCACGAAATGTATCCACTTGCCTGCAGGGAGATCCTAAGCCCTATTGGCTCCCTGGCATCACGTGAGGCATACAGAGGCTCATGGGACTTGTAGTCCCTGCTCAGAGCCTTCCCTGGTAGGCTAGGGTTTCGCGGGCTCTCTTGGCTCTGTCTGCGCATGCATGATCTCTCCGGGGCTCTCCTGGCGCCTGGCTATCCCTGCGCATGCGCGAGCTGTTGCGCAATGGCAGCGCCCTGTAATCCGAGCCGCCGGGACCTCGGCAACGCGATCGCGGCCCTAACAACGGGCCGCTCACGTCCCCGGCAACCGGCCGCATCAGGGAACAGCGCGCTACTCCCCGCTCCGGCCCCCACCCTTGGAAGCAGCCATCAGGCCCGCCGCTTGCTCTGGCGGCACCCGCGACCGCACTGCTCCAAAGGAGGGGGGTCTCAAGGAGCTGCCGGAGATCAGGGCTACATGTATGTAGCCCCCTGTAAGCAGCACAGGCAACACATATCTTTCTCCTACTGAGGTAAGTCCTGTTAAGGGCAGGCACCATTAGTAATCATGGGTTTTCCCCCCTTCAAGCCCTGCCCTGAGTGATAGATGCAGGCCCCTGACTCTGCTGCAGGCGTGAGACAGATGGGGAGGTCCTGCTGACATCATGAGAGGTGGGGCTAAGACTATTTAGCAGCCCATTCCTGTAAGTGACAGTTAGTCTACTCTGGAGTCCGTTCTGATAGGGCTCTGGAGCTGTTCTGTCCTGGGAGTTGGAGGAGTAGACCAAGCTCCGTCCTGGGAGCAGCGAGCAAGCACGAGAGAACTCTGGCCTATTACATTTGGAGAGCGAGCCGAGTTCAGGTGGACCAATGCCCCTCACCCCGATGAAGGGGTGATGGGGAGAATCCATCCCCCACCCAGAGGAAACCCTCTGAGGTGGACAGTGGGGTATTGAGGCCCCACCACAGTCCATCCTGTCGGAGTACACACTTGGAGGGAAGGACAGGAGGAAAAGCCTGTACAGAGTGGAGGGTCATGTGTGCTGTGGAGATTGCTGTTGTTGCTGCAGCTGTTGTTGTTGCTACTACTGCCGAGCGCGGCTCAGAGCAATAAAGAGAGACACTACCTTTTACTAAAGACTGTTGTGTGATTCTGGAGCATCACCCGGGTTCACTCTTCTATATGGGTCCTACCCCATACACTGGGAAGGTATAGAGGATGGAGGCGCTGCACCACCACTAGAGAATGGAGGCTACTATCTCAGAAGCCTGGTCCTGTGATCCCCCACACCACCGCGGGAGACACAGGCCCTCCTGATCCACACAGGTACGCACCACCCAGTACATGTAATCCGCCCTCACACACCCTAGATATGTAAGATGAGTCTAGGGGGGAGGAAACAGGGTTACATTTGGAGGCGAGCTGCTGAGATCCAGAACAGGCCAGGCTTACAGCAAGGCAGAGCAGAAAGAGTGATGTGCACTCTCCGGTCAAGTGCTGAGGACCGTAGGGTGCAATTGCACACCGGGGGTAGTCAGGGGAGCGTGGATCACCGCTCCCGCACAGTACGCCCTGGGCGCCCTAAGCGGGTGGCGTAGAGGGGTGCATAGCTATCGCTGTCCTAGTCCCTTGAGGCAGATAGTGTGAGGCAACTGGGGGGGTCAGCCTGCTAACTAGTCCAGGGACCATGGCCCAGGGCCCGCACTATGAGTGGCCAATAGAGGGATGCCCGTACCTAGGGAGATGCCCGGTACGCTAGCTAGCACCCACACAGAACGCACCACAGAGCACTTGCCGGAACGAACATCGAGCTCAGTACACACACAGAAGGAGTTCTGCCAAGCCTGAGGTAGGCCACCTCATATTAGTGGGTACCAGAATAAGCATGCAGAGAGAAGTAGAAGGTGTCGAGGAGATTAGTCCGTGTCTAGGAGCAGATTACACCTTAGACACTGAGGAGAGTACACAATTACATGTGGTGAGCGCATCGAAGATGGCGGCCGTCACTACATGTGGTCCGCGGAGCAAAGAACCCTCCAAAATGGTGACCACGGCGCCATCAGCGGCCCAGCAGATAGCAGCCGATCTAAAATGGCGTTTCCCGCCAATCCTGGTGCGCAGACGTGAATCGTGCAAAAGAACTGTACGAGAAATGTGACGGGAAATGTGCAAGGGTTTGGCGCCAAACCCAGATTCCCTGCAAGAAGAGCGGAGCGGCGTGAAAGCCGAAAGCCCACCCACCTGTGCTGTGACTGGTCAACAAACCAGGTCATGTCCCACTGAAAAAAGGAGGGCCCCGCCTCTGGATTCAACCAGAGGTAGGGGGCACAAGGAGAGCCAATCAGGAGTGTCCTCAGCAAAGGGAGGGACAGGAAGAGAGAGCGAAGAGCTTCACTTCTGTCTGGCATTCGAGGAGCAAGTAGCTGAAACACTGAACTGTTCCACCCCTGAGCTAACAATGTCCGAGATGAGCACTACGATCTACCAGCTACCGGGAGGCTTACTGGTAGTGGAGGTGGCGGAGCATGAATACCTCCGGTGTCTGTGCGTACACTGCGGGATACCTGGAGCGGTCCCAAGCACCAAGGCACGATGCCCTCAATGTGGCACGTTTTACCTGTGGCCGAACGAGCCATTGCCTTTGATCGAGACCACGCGGGGTGCCTCTCCGGGAACGTTAACGGAGGTGGTGGAAGGTAAAGACAAGACTGCCCTGGTTCCCCGTTGCAACCAAGCGGGAGGAACCAAGGCCCAGCCCGCTGCAGAACCGAGCGAGCTGGCGACAGAGAAGAGCGCGACCGCAGTGGAGGTACCGGAGCGAGACTGTGTCGTACCTATACCCACTGGTTGTATCGCAGAAGAACCCGGTGACTCCCTAGCGGAGTATCCGATCCTGATATCTTCGGAGGAAGAGGTTGCCGTGCCATCGGTGGTGATGCGCCTACCTGCGAACCACCCCAGCGGTACCAAGAAGGAGTCCGGACAGCTTCTGACGGCGAGCGCTGGTGCGGCCGGAGGCCCGGAAGAGTCCCACGGCCGTGGTGGCTCCCAGTGCAGCGTAGATGGCGTCCGAGACGACCTAGGAGGATCCCAAGATCACCAAACAGCAGCGGAGCGGTAAGGAGACTCCACCACCCCCTTACTCCCGCCAGGCGAAAGCAGCAACCGAGGAGGACGAGAAGGAGAGGCTTGCGGACTACTTGTCCGTCCGTGAACCAAATGCTCCGCCAACGCCCATGCTGGTCCTCGACGCACTTCCGGTGCGTGACCACGGAGCGGATGGAGATTCTACGGGCACCGCTGATGTCATTTACGGATCCACCAGAAAACGAGGCCTGGGAGCGCTGTTCTCCTCACGGAGAGTAGCCATGGCCGCTTCAATGGCCACCCTGAAGAGCCAAGGTCCATCGAGAGAAGCGCGAACTATGGCGGAGAAAGCGCCCAAGAAAGCGTCCCTTGGTCGCGGTATTACCTGCTTGCTGGACAATGACTTGAACGTTGCCCCTGCCCCAACCCCTAGCTCCATCGCCCTGGCCACTGCCCCTGCCCCGTCACGAGTGTTGTCACCGGGACCTAGCGGGGATAAATTAAGCAAATACCCTAAGTACTCCAAAGACTTGCGGGACTGGGAGTTGAGCGATGAGGGGTCGGATGTTGAAATACCTTACTCTAGTGTGATACGTGTACCTAACCCTGTGCCTTTTTCTCCTGCAGCTAGAGGGAGGGCCCGAGGGTCACACACTCCAGCAGAGGCTGGGCCTGTTCAGGATGTGGTTCACAAGATGAACCCTACGAGGTATTTTAATGCCAAGGGGAGGAGAGATTGCTCGCGCTCTACGGAGGCGGGGACGTCCGGTGTCTCATCGCCGGCAGAATCTGAGGTAAAGAACGCTAGTCATTCCACAGAGTACGAGCACCGTGACAAGTGGTGGGCCCCCTTGTTCACTGGGTACCACGCAGGGATGGACCGTACACGGTTCCTGTTCATTAAGAGCAACGTCGTAGATCATTGGTGGGCGACAGGTGCCTTTACTCCTCAGGAGGTGGAGGATGAGATAGACCATAGATTCCGGGAGATCGAGCAGAAACTCATTCAGCCCAAAGGCTCCAGTATACTATACGATGAGATTGCTCCGGAAGAACCAGAATTTTGGGTACTGCCTAGCAGGGCGGGTGTAGACGGACGTTCACAGAGGTACACACTTGGAGTCGTTTATAATGTGAAATTATAATAAGGCTTTATTGTGCCTTTTCCTTTTCATCAGGAAAGTATCCAAACACAAGGGGGGGGGGGAACAAAGCTTCTATCCACCTGGGAGTATTTCTAGTGAACTCCTATGCAATTAATTCACATCTCCGTTAGTTAAGCAATTCTCCCCACCCCAAACACATAGCATGCAATAAGCAGATATAAGCAGTCTTTTAAGAATGAAAGTCTTATCTGTTCCTTGTGGTTTGGAGGAAAAAATCTTCACTGTCCCTGCTTCAGCTCCCTTATCTCCAGGGTTGGTCAGCATACAGGTTTAGACGTTTTCCCTGTGTCTTGAAAGCAGCTCTGCTATCTTTTTGGCAGAGCTCAAGCCAAGTGTGTCTCCAAGTTCAGCTCAGGTGTCAGCTAAAGAGTCCTCACTTCCTGTTTCAAAAGACAGGCTTTCTAAGCCATCTAATCAGGCAGGCAGGTGGTGTTTTGTTAATTGACTAAGAGCAGTTAACCACCACACTGCTGGATTAGAGGCACATTACCTGAACAGGGATAAGTCCCCTGTTACAGCGGGTCACCGCAAGCTCACTAAATTGAGCCGTGCCGACAGAGCCATAGTGGCTAGGTATAGGCAGTCACATGGATATGTGTACCCTTATGTGCCTGAGCCCATCATGAGGGAAATAGAAGAAAACCGGGATAGTTGGCTCAGGGAGGCTGTGCAGTAATATCTTCGGACTAAGTTTGGTCAGGGAGGTTATCATAACGATGACAAAATAAGCGAGTTGGTTAGGATCTGGAGCATCGGGAGGTGCATATACATGCACAGCGTGATGTATCGACCGGAGCATGGGTCGGTGCAATTTTTCTTTGTGACCATCATGGATCACAATGGCAGAAGAGTAAGAAAGCCATATCCAAAACATTATTGATAGGGTTCTCCACGTTGGAAGTAACCGTGTGTTTTCTTGAACTACCTCATGTGCCTATGTTATGCTAACACTGCCATGATATGTGTTTGTTTCCCAGGTTGTTCACCGCAGGATGGTACTGCTAATGCTAGGTCCAAGTGGGGACCATTGGATTCCACCAGAGGGAGAGTGTAGCCCCCTGTAAACAGCACAGGCTATACATATCTTTCTCCTACTGAGGTAAGTCCTGTTAATGGCAGGCACCAGTAGTAATCATGGGTTTTCCCCACTTCAAGCCCTGCCCTGAGTGATAGATACAAGAAAAATGAGTTGGAGCGCAGAGAAGAAGAGATTCCAAGGTTAAAGCAAGTCAATTTATTGTTTAAAACACTGCATATATTTACTTACAATTGGGTATAACCGCATGCACGATGAGGCTCCCACAAATGTCTGCATTCAGCGTATGCCCGTGAATCCCCTGCCCAGACCGTTAACCACTGCTACAGATTCTCACAGGGTCCCTGACCCGGAACCGGAAGTCTAACCACTCGAACGTGGTGGTCGGGCTCTCGTCAGCTTAGACAAAGCTATTGCAACAGCTGGCGAGAATAGAGGGGAAATAGCAATAGCCACTGCAACGGGTGCCTCTAGCGTGCTGATAATACACTTCTACCCTGAAGTGTAACTCAATTAGTAATGAGCATAACCGTCAACGCGTTTCGTGCAATACAGCGCTTCGTCAGGAGTATTAGGGCATAGCAGGAGGTGGCCTTATATAGGTGTAGACGGACGTTCACAGAGGTACACAATTGGAGGCTTTTATAAGGTGAAATTATAATAGGCTTTATTGTGCCTGTTCCTTTTCATCAGGAAATTATCCAAACACAGGGGGGGGGAACAAAGCTTCCATTCACTTGGGAGTATTTCTAGTGAAATCCTATGCAATTAGTTCACATCTCCATTAGTTAAGCATGTCTCGCAGCCCCAAAACATATAGCATGAAAATAAGCAGATATAAGCAGTCTCTTAAGAATAAAAGTCTTATCTGTTTCTTGGAGGGAAAATCTTCTCACTTCCTGGTTCAGCTTCAGGTGTAGTAGTTTTCCCTGTGTCTTGAAATCAGCTCTGCTGTGCAGAGCTCAAGACCGGTCAGCTCCAAAAGTCAGCTCTCAGTCAGAGCTAAAGAGAGTCACTTCCTGTCTGAAAGGCAGGCTTTTGTAAGCAATCAGGCAGGTGGTGTTTAGTAATTAACTACCACACTGCTAGATTAAAGGCACATTACTGAACAGGGATAAGTCCCCTGTTACATACCTCCCCTGTTTGTGGGAAGCTCGGGCTTACCACGGCCAAAGCCCATCCTTCCACTCTCATTCTAGATATCTTTCTGTGACTTGAATGAGAGTGGATGGAGGAAGAGAACCCTCTGTCCCATTGGGATTGGAGCCCTTTCTCCAGTTTATTTTTGTCTCCTCCCGAAGGTGCTTGAGATCAGCACTCCTCAGTCGCTCGAGGAGGACTTTTTCCACGTAAAGTCTTTTTATCGCGTGCGCGGTCATGAGATTTCTGTTGCGTCGGGCACTCCTCTTTTTGTAGACAAAGTGTATGGCAACAGTTGTAGAGCAGTTAGGACTAGCCCTTAGAGTTTTCTGCTCTTGACGCGGTCTTTCTGCAGTTTCTCCACACCACGGAGTCGCCAGTTCAGCTTCTTTGGGACTGAGTTGCACCTCCACCTCCTTTTCCAGAGAACGTCCTATTTTTTCAGCTTCCTTAGCTAAGGATTCTTCTGGCTTTGATTCTGCACTCCTACCTCTGTTTGTTGCCTGTTGGGCAGCTGTAGGTTTGGCTAGTGCTTTCTTAGGTGGCTCAAACTTCGTAATTTTGTTTTGAAGTTGCGTGGAGTCCCCAACTCTCACTGTACCCTTGTCCTCACAGGCATTAGTTACTGTGGGATACTGGTGCTTGGGCAGAGCCAATACCTTTTTCCGTATTGGACGAATCTGTAAGTTAATGGCCTGCAGAGTCTCAACCTGTTTGAGTGCGTCTTGCAAGTCTCTTCTCAGGGAATCTATCTGCGCACTTTGCTTCCTCTGAGTCTGTATCAGAGTCTCCTTCATATTCTGGAGCTCTGTAATTTTTGTCGTCAAGGTTGCCGTTGCGTCAGTTTTCTCCTTGGTGTACTGACTCAAGGGAATGGAACAGTCTCTCTGTCTCTCCAGCTCTTGCTCCAGTTTCTGAGCCTTCTCACGCTCCCTCTCATACAGAGTCACCTGGTATCGAAGCTCCGCTTCCAATGATGGTCTGAAGACATGCAGCCTGGCCTTTAGCTCCTCATACTGCTCTGTGGGGACGTACTGGGTATTCAGACGTTCCTTCAGCACTTGTACCTCTTTAGCAGCCTGCAGTTTTTCTTCCTGTAGCGTTTGCTGCTTCTCCTCAGCATACTGGAGGTGTGTACGCAGACCTTGCAGTTGGTTCTGCAGTCGGTGCTCTGCCTCAAACTTTTCCTTGACTTCTTCTGTCAACTGAAAATTTTCTTCTTTCAGTTTTAAGTTTTCTCTTTTTAATCTTGAATTTTCTCTTTTTTCAGTCTCTGTATTCTTCAGGGCTTCTTTGCAGTCCTCCTTCCATTTACGCACATCTGCTTTGAGAATGACACTCTCCTGGCGTGAGACTTCCTTCTCTAGGTTGAGGGTCTGAAGCTCCTTCTGAGAGACTTTGAGATCTGTATCAAGATTATCAATAGTTTCTTTGGCAATGTCCAGCTCCTCAGTGAGACTGTGTAGTTCCTTTCTGGAAACTTCCAGGTCTGTGCGGCAGCTGTTGGTCTCATGATGTGAGGCATCAAGTGCTCTGCGGAGTGTCTGAACCTCTTTCTGAGATACGTCCACTTCTATCCAGACACTGTTGACCTCCTGTTGTGAGGCATTCAGCTCTATACGAATAGTGTGAACCTCTTGCTGGAAGACTGTCATCTGCTTCAGTGCCTCCTCATACTTCCGCTTTAGCGTAGCCACCATTTTATCAGATTAGCTCTGCTTTTCATACATGGCGGAAATAGTAGCCTTTGCAGTATCTAGCTCAGTCTTGAGATCGTCCAATTCTGTCCTGGCTAAAGAGTAAATTGTGAGCACATCTTTTTGTAGCCTCACGTTATTTTTCTGTAGCTCTGTGTAACCATCTTCCTTTTGTTTCAATTGTTCACAGAGCATCTCACAGTCATGCCTGGCATTTTTCAGGGCATCTTCAGGGCTGGTCAAGTGATCGTCACTCACTGGTTACGGCTCCACTTCCCTGGGATGGTTGGTTGAGGGTTCCTCACTGTTGGCACCGGACAGACACTTCTTTGGGGTACACGACTTCTGCCTTGGGCCCTCTGGATATTCGGTTACCCGCGGGACGAATTCTCCATTTTCTCTAGGCTGCAGGGCAACTCGGTCCCCCTTTTCCTCCACAGGATCTGCGGACATGTCTGTTCCTTCCACGGTAAGTGAAGAACCGCTTTTCTTTTTCTTTTTCCGCCTTTTTGATTTGGATAACACCGTCCCCTCAGTAATATTTGGGTCTCCATCTTCATTTGAAATTTTAGCAGCTTCATTATATACGCCAGGCTTTTCTTGCAGTTGCTTTAGCTGACAGAAATATTGGGTGATCTGTTGCTCCCACTCTGTCTCCTGCTGATCATTTTCGTCATCAAAGGGAGCGGTCTCTTCTGTTCGTGCCGAGTTCAGGCACCCCCACCATTCTTGGTGTGTTTTGTGGGTGTGACTCGGTTCGGGTTCCCCGTAAGAGAGGTCTTCCTCTTTATTGGACTGGAAGGGCCACTCTTCTGTGGGGTAGGGTTCATTACAGGAACGCTGCATCTTGTCCTCCATTTTTAGGCTATCAGGTGTAATTTTCTTCCTGACCTCAGGAGGCACTATTGCAGATGTTGCCACTGTATTTGCTAGAACCCCCCTTTGTGGTAGTCCTACAGATGGGCATATTTTGCTTGTAGAGGTCGTAGCTCTCACAGGCATCAATGTAGACTTTTCTTTCTTGGGTAATTTTTTTTTTCAATATCAGCAGTGCTGTGCATGCATTTTCTTTTATCAGGTATACAAGATGTGCAGTTGCTAGGTAAATAAGTCTATTTGCTATACACCATTTACTTGCTAGGTGCAATTCCTCCGCTTCAGCAACAGAATTTTGTTTTCTACCTGAGTTCAGTAATTTTCAGTCTCATCTTTGGGTATTATGGCATTCACACTTCACACTTTGGGTGTCTGTTTTGCTCCCAAGATAATAGGCATACTTTTTTACTTGCAGGAAAAAAAACATTCTTTGCAGTGGACTCAACACTCAGCAATTGGCTTTGAAAAACCTTTTCCTTTATAGGGCAATTTTACACTCAGCATTTGTTTGCTAAAAATTCCCCTGCTTCAGCACAGTCTTGTATCAATTTTCACACTTTTCTGCATATACTCCATTCACAGCTGGTAGCCCTATGCGGTGTGGCAACCTTTATTTGCAAAATCAGTACCACTCGTGGGTCACCATCTGTATTCACTGCTTCAGTGAAACTTTTTGAAAACAACAAACACCTATCCCTCTTTAAGGGCTGACTCACTTCTTGAACCCTGACTATGGCTGGAAGGCAAAACCCCTATTTCAATGACCATATTACACTTTGTGATAGGCAAAAAAAAAAAGGATTAGCTGTTTCAGCAGTCTCTCTCCTCTTGGGATTGGGGCAAAGAGTCCATCTGTGGTTTTGTAAGTTTCAATGCAGTGTAAGTGTCAGTGGTGTGTCCCTTTAACTCTGATCTCTGCTGCATGAGGTTTTTTTCTTCTAAGTTGCTTGTAGGCAAAAAGCATAAAAAAAAATTTCACATAAAAATCTCCGGTCCTTTTTAACTACAAGGACACCTCTTGTCCCACCTCGGACACCAAATGTAGACGGACGTTCACAGAGGTACACAATTGGAGGCTTTTATAAGGTGAAATTATAATAGGCTTTATTGTACCTGTTCCTTTTCATCAGGAAATTATCCAAACACGGGGGGGGGGGGAACAAAGCTTCCATTCACTTGGCAGTATTTCTAGTGAAATCCTATGCAATTAGTTCACATCTCCATTAGTTAAGCATGTCTTGCAGCCCCAAAACATATAGCATGAAAATAAGCAGATATAAGCAGTCTCTTAAGAATAAAAGTCTTATCTGTTTCTTAGAGGGAAAATCTTCTCACTTCCTGGTTCAGCTTCAGGTGTAGTAGTTTGCCCTGTGTCTTGAAATCAGCTCTGCTGTGCAGAGCTCAAGACCGGTCAGCTCCAAAAGTCAGCTCTCAGTCAGAGCTAAAGAGAGTCACTTCCTGTCTGAAAGGCAGGCTTTTGTAAGCAATCAGGCAGGTGGTGTTTAGTAATTAACTACCACACTGCTAGATTAAAGGCACATTACTGAACAGGGATAAGTCCCCTGTTACATACCTCCCCTGTTTGTGGGAAGCTCGGGCTTACCACGGCCAAAGCCCATCCTTCCACTCTCATTCTAGATATCTTTCTGTGACTTGAATGAGAGTGGATGGAGGAAGAGAACCCTCTGTCCCATTGGGATTGGAGCCCTTTCTCCAGTTTATTTTTGTCTCCTCCCGAAGGTGCTTGAGATCAGCACTCCTCAGTCGCTCGAGGAGGACTTTTTCCACGTAAAGTCTTTTTATCGCGTGCGCGGTCATGAGATTTCTGTTGCGTCGGGCACTCCTCTTTTTGTAGACAAAGTGTATGGCAACAGTTGTAGAGCAGTTAGGACTAGCCCTTAGAGTTTTCTGCTCTTGACGCGGTCTTTCTGCAGTTTCTCCACACCACGGAGTCGCCAGTTCAGCTTCTTTGGGACTGAGTTGCACCTCCACCTCCTTTTCCAGAGAACGTCCTATTTTTTCAGCTTCCTTAGCTAAGGATTCTTCTGGCTTTGATTCTGCACTCCTACCTCTGTTTGTTGCCTGTTGGGCAGCTGTAGGTTTGGCTAGTGCTTTCTTAGGTGGCTCAAACTTCGTAATTTTGTTTTGAAGTTGCGTGGAGTCCCCAACTCTCACTGTACCCTTGTCCTCACAGGCATTAGTTACTGTGGGATACTGGTGCTTGGGCAGAGCCAATACCTTTTTCCGTATTGGACGAATCTGTAAGTTAATGGCCTGCAGAGTCTCAACCTGTTTGAGTGCGTCTTGCAAGTCTCTTCTCAGGGAATCTATCTGCGCACTTTGCTTCCTCTGAGTCTGTATCAGAGTCTCCTTCATATTCTGGAGCTCTGTAATTTTTGTCGTCAAGGTTGCCGTTGCGTCAGTTTTCTCCTTGGTGTACTGACTCAAGGGAATGGAACAGTCTCTCTGTCTCTCCAGCTCTTGCTCCAGTTTCTGAGCCTTCTCACGCTCCCTCTCATACAGAGTCACCTGGTATCGAAGCTCCGCTTCCAATGATGGTCTGAAGACATGCAGCCTGGCCTTTAGCTCCTCATACTGCTCTGTGGGGACGTACTGGGTATTCAGACGTTCCTTCAGCACTTGTACCTCTTTAGCAGCCTGCAGTTTTTCTTCCTGTAGCGTTTGCTGCTTCTCCTCAGCATACTGGAGGTGTGTACGCAGACCTTGCAGTTGGTTCTGCAGTCGGTGCTCTGCCTCAAACTTTTCCTTGACTTCTTCTGTCAACTGAAAATTTTCTTCTTTCAGTTTTAAGTTTTCTCTTTTTAATCTTGAATTTTCTCTTTTTTCAGTCTCTGTATTCTTCAGGGCTTCTTTGCAGTCCTCCTTCCATTTACGCACATCTGCTTTGAGAATGACACTCTCCTGGCGTGAGACTTCCTTCTCTAGGTTGAGGGTCTGAAGCTCCTTCTGAGAGACTTTGAGATCTGTATCAAGATTATCAATAGTTTCTTTGGCAATGTCCAGCTCCTCAGTGAGACTGTGTAGTTCCTTTCTGGAAACTTCCAGGTCTGTGCGGCAGCTGTTGGTCTCATGATGTGAGGCATCAAGTGCTCTGCGGAGTGTCTGAACCTCTTTCTGAGATACGTCCACTTCTATCCGGACACTGTTGACCTCCTGTTGTGAGGCATTCAGCTCTATACGAATAGTGTGAACCTCTTGCTGGAAGACTGTCATCTGCTTCAGTGCCTCCTCATACTTCCGCTTTAGCGTAGCCACCATTTTATCAGATTGGCTCTGCTTTTCATCCATGGCGGAAATAGTAGCCTTTGCAGTATCTAGCTCAGTCTTGAGATCGTCCAATTCTGTCCTGGCTAAAGAGTAAATTGTGAGCACATCTTTTTGTAGCCTCACGTTATTTTTCTGTAGCTCTGTGTAACCATCTTCCTTTTGTTTCAATTGTTCACAGAGCATCTCACAGTCATGCCTGGCATTTTTCAGGGCATCTTCAGGGCTGGTCAAGTGATCGTCACTCACTGGTTACGGCTCCACTTCCCTGGGATGGTTGGTTGAGGGTTCCTCACTGTTGGCACCGGACAGACACTTCTTTGGGGTACACGACTTCTGCCTTGGGCCCTCTGGATATTCGGTTACCCGCGGGACGAATTCTCCATTTTCTCTAGGCTGCAGGGCAACTCGGTCCCCCTTTTCCTCCACAGGATCTGCGGACATGTCTGTTCCTTCCACGGTAAGTGAAGAACCGCTTTTCTTTTTCTTTTTCCGCCTTTTTGATTTGGATAACACCGTCCCCTCAGTAATATTTGGGTCTCCATCTTCATTTGAAATTTTAGCAGCTTCATTATACTGTATACGCCAGGCTTTTCTTGCAGTTGCTTTAGCTGACAGAAATATTGGGTGATCTGTTGCTCCCACTCTGTCTCCTGCTGATCATTTTCGTCATCAAAGGGAGCGGTCTTTTCTGTTCGTGCCGAGTTCAGGCACCCCCACCATTCTTGGTGTGTTTTGTGGGTGTGACTCGGTTCGGGTTCCCCGTAAGAGAGGTCTTCCTCTTTATTGGACTGGAAGGGCCACTCTTCCGTGGGGTAGGGTTCATTACAGGAACGCTGCATCTTGTCCTCCATTTTTAGGCTATCAGGTGTAATTTTCTTCCTGACCTCAGGAGGCACTATTGCAGATGTTGCCACTGTATTTGCTAGAACCCCCATTTGTGGTAGTCCTACAGATGGGCATATTTTGCTTGTAGAGGTCGTAGCTCTCACAGGCATCAATGTAGACTTTTCTTTCTTGGGTAATTTTTTTTTTCAATATC
The DNA here is from genome assembly GCF_040206685.1 of Ascaphus truei. Classification (NCBI taxonomy): domain Eukaryota; kingdom Metazoa; phylum Chordata; class Amphibia; order Anura; family Ascaphidae; genus Ascaphus; species Ascaphus truei. The sequence goes on from NC_134484.1 coordinate 483,369,746, forward strand.
AGCAGTGCTGTGCATGCATTTTCTTTTATCAGGTATACAAGATGTGCAGTTGCTAGGTAAATAAGTCTATTTGCTATACACCATTTACTTGCTAGGTGCAATTCCTCCGCTTCAGCAACAGAATTTTGTTTTCTGCCTGAGTTCAGTAATTTTCAGTCTCATCTTTGGGTATTATGGCATTCACACTTCACACTTTGGGTGTCTGTTTTGCTCCCAAGATAATAGGCATACTTTTTTACTTGCAGGAAAAAAAACATTCTTTGCAGTGGACTCAACACTCAGCAATTGGCTTTGAAAAACCTTTTCCTTTATAGGGCAATTTTACACTCAGCATTTGTTTGCTAAAAATTCCCCTGCTTCAGCACAGTCTTGTATCAATTTTCACACTTTTCTGCATATACTCCATTCACAGCTGGTAGCCCCATGCGGTGTGGCAACCTTTATTTGCAAAATCAGTACCACTCGTGGGTCACCATCTGTATTCACTGCTTCAGCGAAACTTTTTGAAAACAACAAACACCTATCCCTCTTTAAGGGCTGACTCACTTCTTGAACCCTGACTATGGCTGGAAGGCAAAACCCCTATTTCAATGACCATATTACACTTTGTGATAGGCAAAAAAAAAAAGGATTAGCTGTTTCAGCAGTCTCTCTCCTCTTGGGATTGGGGCAAAGAGTCCATCTGTGGTTTTGTAAGTTTCAATGCAGTGTAAGTGTCAGTGGTGTGTCCCTTTAACTCTGATCTCTGCTGCATGAGGTTTTTTTTTCCTAAGTTGCTTGTAGGCAAAAAGCATAAAAAAAAATTTCACATAAAAATCTCCGGTCCTTTTTAACTACAAGGACACCTCTTGTCCCACCTCGGACACCAAATGTAGACGGACGTTCACAGAGGTACACAATTGGAGGCTTTTATAAGGTGAAATTATAATAGGCTTTATTGTACCTGTTCCTTTTCATCAGGAAATTATCCAAACACGGGGGGGGGGGGGGGGGGGGAACAAAGCTTCCATTCACTTGGGAGTATTTCTAGTGAAATCCTATGCAATTAGTTCACATCTCCATTAGTTAAGCATGTCTTGCAGCCCCAAAACATATAGCATGAAAATAAGCAGATATAAGCAGTCGCTTAAGAATAAAAGTCTTATCTGTTTCTTGGAGGGAAATCTTCTCACTTCCTGGTTCAGCTTCAGGTGTAGTAGTTTTCCCTGTGTCTTGAAATCAGCTCTGCTGTGCAGAGCTCAAGACCGGTCAGCTCCAAAAGTCAGCTCTCAGTCAGAGCTAAAGAGAGTCACTTCCTGTCTGAAAGGCAGGCTTTTGTAAGCAATCAGGCAGGTGGTGTTTAGTAATTAACTACCACACTGCTAGATTAAAGGCACATTACTGAACAGGGATAAGTCCCCTGTTACATAGGTCATCACCCCCTGATTGCCCAACACACTAAACATGTGTATAGAACGCTTCAATTACTTCCTAATGGTGAATGTGACTAATAGTTTACAAAACATATACATTAAACACAAAACATACATTTAATACACTTTTAGAAGAATAATAAAAATCTCTTAAAATAACTAAATATATATATATATATATATATAATGTGTGTGTGTTAAAAACTAATCTTATATCTCATATTTCATTCCTATTACACATACAGTTTAAAACATTGCTACCCAATTGTAACTCACAATGTTAAAAATAGTATTAATAGTGTTATGAATATTACCCAAAATATATAATTAATTAGAAATCTATATCTAACCTCTCAAGATGATTATCTTCATTAAGCAACTTAAAGACCCAAAAAACCTATTTCATATGGTATAGATACATTATATCCACAAAACACATTTTACCACTATATTATAATTTTCATACTGTAACCTTAAAAACTACTTATTGAAACCATATTTTTGTTATTATTAAATTTTTATTTCCACTCCCATATTTGTTGCATAGACTTCACTTAAATGATTGGAGTAAAAAGATTCTTTCTATCTATTATTTTAGGAAAGGATTGAGTTCTATCATCTCATTAAGGCCACCGGGTATTTTACTTTTCAAAGTATAGATCCAATATTGTTCCCTTTGGAGTAATTTTAATTCCCTATTGCCTTTCCGAATATCCCTTTGTATAATTTCCAAACCTCTAAAACGTAAACCTTTTGTTTCTCCATTGTGTTGTTCTAAAAAATGCATTGCCAGATTGTGTACTTTTTTCCCCAATTCAACATTTCGTTTTGCATTTTTATACCATTAATGTGTTCCCCAATTCGTACTTTTAGTGGGCGAATTGTCTTCCCAATATAGCATTTTTTTCAGGGGCAATCAATTATATAAACTAAATAACTTGTTTGGCATGTAATAAATTGGTTTATGTTGTGATTCAATCCTGTCTGATAGTCATTAAAAACTTTCTCTGGAGACATGTACTTGCACATCACACATTTTCCACATTTATAATTGCCCATTGGTTTACTTAAGAAACTATCTTTCCTAACAACTTGGCTCTTAGATTCCTTTAAAAGACTTGGTGCTAAAATACTTTTTACATTTTGGGCCTTTCTAAAAGCTATTTTTGGTTTGTCAGCTAATTTATTAGGTAAAACTGGGTCCATCAATAAAATATTCCAATGCTTATTAATTAGTTTCCTTATCTTTGGTTCTTGTTGAATAAAATCGGCAATAAAAATTGGTGTGGAATTATCTTGGACTGGTAATATTTTCTTTTTAGGTACTAGTACAGTGGGTCTTGGTCTATTTTGACTTTTAATCAAGGATTTTTGTATAATTTCTTTATTATATCCCTTATCTATGAACCTCTGTTTTAAAATATTAGTTTGGTCATCACAGTCCTTTTGTTCAGAACAATTTCTACGAATCCGTAAAAATTGTCCATAAGGGATATTATTTAGCCAATTGACAGAATGATTACTCGTGTAGTCTAAATATGAATTGGCATCCACCTTTTTAAAAAATGTTTTCGTAGTGATTCTATTATCTACTGCCTTTAAATGTAAATCTAAAAAACTGATTTCTGTTGTATTGATTTCTCCACTAAGGACTATTTTCCAATCATTACTATTTAAAAATAAAAAGAATTCGGAGACTTCCGGTGACGTCACAGCCGATGGTCTGCGAGTGAGAGAGCTCCCGGCGCCCTCCCTATTAAAATTACCAGAATAAGCTTTTCCCCCACCCCAAACTCCCCGAATTTGGACCCCACATCGAGATCAAACACTAGAGAGATGACAGGGAAGGCGCAAAAGAAGAACCAGTACCCCGTCACCAAGTTCTTCCCCCCGGCACAGCGCCCGGCTGATATCAGCCCCGATGGGCAAGATGGCGCCGAGGAAGAACCAGAGCACGAGGCGCGCAGCGGCCGGCAGAGCCCGATCGACACAGATCCCCCCGTCTTAAATAAAGAATTTTTTGACTCCCTTATCACCAAAATGAGGAGGGGGGTCCAAGAGGACACTGAAAAAGCCCTTCAAATTATACGCGCCGAAGTGGGAGCGCTGACGGAGCGGACAGAGGACCTAGAGGTGAAAATGGAGGGAATTACAAATGAACAAGCAGAGACCAACGAAGAAGTACTAAGATGCGGAGATGCGATCCGCGACATGCAAAACAAGCTCGAGGATCTAGAAAATAGGGAAAGGAGGCAGAACATCCGCCTCAAAAATATCCCTGAAGACATCACGCACGAGGAACTTCAACCTTACCTCCGCAGACTCTTCCTACAGCTTGTCCCCGACCTATCAGACCATGATTTGCACACTGATCGAGCCCACAGAGCCCTGGGCCCAAAGTCAACAGACCCCAACCGTCACAGAGATGTGGTGCTTAGAATGCACGCTTACTCCGCAAAGGAACGCATCATGATGGCTGCCAGGGATCTACGCTCCGTGACAATGGACGGTGTACAAATCCAGCTTTTCAATCACCTCTCCCAACTAACGATAAGCAAGAGAAACGCCCCCCCCCCCAAACCAGAGTACCCAGCCTACTTACCCCCACGTTTCCCCCTGATGCCAAGGGAACCACTGCTGCACCCGCGGAGATCCAGCCACCAGAGGAGAAGAACAGCATCCGCGCTGCTCCGCAAGCCCTCTCTCCACATTCCCGCTGGTCAAGAACCCCTCCAGACCCTCAACTCGGGGAGGACCAACTCCGAGACCGGAGATCCAGGGACTCCCCGAATAGACACCACTATACAAGGACTGCAGCCGGAGGCCCCCTCCCCCCCCACCCACAACAATCAGGTTGTATGAACGAACACTGACACCCCCCCCCCCACTCCCTAATCAAAATGTGATGTACCCCATTATCCCCCAAGGAAAGCCCCATTAACAATATACAAACCACATGTGTATAAGTAAAGTATAAATATACAGTTTAAGCATGGTCCAGGGTTAAGAGGGAGCTCTCCTCAGGAGTATCCCCCAAACACTAAAGAATGTTATAAATAATGTGCCCTCCCCCTCCCCCTCCCTCCCCCCCCTCCTCCTTCCCCCCCCCTCCCCCCCTTCTTTCCCCCCTCCTCCCCCCCTTCCCCCCCCCCTTCCTTCCCCCCCCCTCCCCCCCTTTCCAATCAGACCAAGGACCTTGTTAGCTGTCTCCCCATAAGAACCCACCCCCCCATCTCACCCCAAGGTGCCCCACCCTCCCTCCCCCCCTCCCTCCCCCCCCCAGGGTAGATATGTATAACCAACCTGCTTCACCCTATATCAATGTGTGCACCAATATTGAGTGTATAGAAGACAACCACAATGTTTAGGCGATACCTCGGTCTAGGAAAATAACTCCTCCTGAGAGCAATGTTTTAACCACCTATTGAGAAAGCAAATACTGGGGGACCCCCCCCTCCCGCCTCTCCCCCCCCTCCCCTCTCCCCCCCCTCCCCCCCTTCCCCCCCCTCCCCCCTCTCCCCCCCTCCCCTCTCCCCCCCCCCCCTCCCCCTTTGCACATTTGTATTTTGTATATTTATACACATTTACACTTTAAGTATAAGTATTAGAGCGCCATCTACTGTCTGTTTGCTTTTGTACCGAGTCACCTGGGTTCTAAGCTTGGCCTTTAGCGATGCTTTGGTGATTGTTATGCTGTGCTCACCACGGACAAGGAGGGACCCCGAAACTGAGGTGAGAGGGGTAACAACTACATCCACAGCTACGGGGACACGCCTGGAAAGTGGAAAATAGGCATCTGGAACCGTCTGGGAGTATAAGATAAAGTAAGATACTCGCCAGACGAGAAGGGAGGTTACAAAAGATAGCTGGTACAGAGAGCCTGGGGTTCAGAGCCGGGAGGTAGATCGGAGTCCGCAAGCTGAGGTAAAAGGATGGAGAGTTCAGGAGGTCAGGATACAAGCCAAGGGTCGAAGTCCAGAGCGGGTCCACAGCAAAGCCGGTTCGGTACACAAGGGATCACTAGGGAAGACAAAGAGACAGGAACTGAGGCAGGCACGACCGTGGGAAATACAGGTCACACAAAGCTATGCTCAGCCAAAGAATGAATGGCTGAGCAAGGTATAAATAGGAGGAAGGACCAATAGGGAGAGGGGGAGTAACGAGGGAGCGGCCCCAGGGAAGATAGGGATTGTTGGGGAGAAAATTACCAGCTGCGCTGGATGTGCAGCTTGTGAGCGGTGCATGCGCATCAGGCGCATGTGTCGCGTGGGAGAGATGCACGCGCCCTGAGCTGGGGGCGGGAGCTCCTCCTGAGGGAGGACGTGAAGGACCTCGGCCGTGCGCGCGCATGCGCGCGTTCAGTAGCCGCCGCGGGGAGCGGAGGGGAAGGAAGACCCCGCCTGCGGTGGCGAGGAAGCAGAGCCGGAGCGGAGGTAAGTGAGGTCGCAGGAGGAACCCCCTTAGGGAGAGGTGTTCCCCCGGACCTTACAGTACCCCCCCCTTGAGGAGCGGCCTCAGGACAACTCCAATATGGCTTTTGGGGAAATTTAGAGTGAAAGAGTCTCAGCAGTCTGGGAGCATGTATTTGATGGTAGGGTACCCAAGATCTTTCCTCTGGACCAAAGCCCTTCCAGTGAACCAGGTATTGCACCGAACCCCTCGTCCTCCTTGAATCCAGAATAGACTGAATCTCAAACTTCTCCTGCCCTTGAACTAAGACTAGCTTAGGGTCAATCGGTGTCCTATGGAACCGCGGACTCTGGAACACAGGTTTCAGCAGTGACACGTGGAACACGGAGGGTATCTTCATGGATGGAGGAAGTTCCAGACGATATGCCACAGGATTGATCTGTTCTACTACTGAGAATGGGCCCAAGAACCTGGGGGCCAGCTTGTGGCTCGGAGTCTTCAGTCTAATGTTCTTGGAGGAGAGCCAGACCTTATCCCCTGGCTTGAAGACTGGTGCCTGATGGCGGTGAAGATCTGCCTGTGCCTTTTGTCTGTGGGTTGCCTTTCTCAAAGCCTCTTGGATCTTTTTCCACGATTCCTGAAGATCCTTGATTCGGTCATCGGCCGCTGAAACCCGGAAGGAACTGAGGTGATGGGCAGCTGACCTGGGTGAAACCCATAATTAATGAAAAAAGGAGATTTCAGCGTGGAGCTGTTCTTTAAAGAATTATGGGAGAACTCTGCCCACGGAAGTAAATCTACCCAATTGTCTTGGCTGTCTGCGATGAAGCATCGGAGGTATTGCTCCAGAGTCTGGTTCATTCTCTCGGTTTGCCCATTAGTTTGGGGATGATACCCGGAAGAAAAGTGGAGGGTGATATCCATCCTGCTAACGAAGGACCGCCAAAATTTTGAGACGAATTGTGTACCTCAATTGGATACGATGGAAAGAGGAACTCCGTGAAGGCGGAATATTTCCTTAACAAAAACGTCTGCCAGGGTGGCGGAATTGGGCAGGCCTTTGAGAGAGACGAAATGGGCCTGTTTGGAAAAACGATCCACGACAACCAAAATGGTGTTCATCCCTTTAGAGGTTGGAAGTTCCACCACAAAGTCCATGGAGAGATGACTCCATGGGCGTTCTGGTATATGGAGGGGTTGTAGAAGACCGTACGGCTTTTTACGAATGGTCTTAACCTGGGCGCAGATTGGACAGGTCTTTACATACTCCGAAATGTCCTGCAACATGGTTGGCCACCAAAAGGTATGACCAATGAGGTCAGAAGTTCTGATAATGCCTGGATGACCGGCTGACCTAGAAAAATGACCCCACTCAAGAATCTTCTTACGGAAGCGCGGAGCTGCATACATACGGCTGACCGGCACCTTAAGGCCCCTCGGGAGGTTAGATTGTGCTGCCATGACCTGATCCAGGATATCAAAAGAGTTGGCCGAAATTATATATTTGGAGGGTAAGATTGTTTCGGAGATAACTTCGGAATTGTCCTCAAACAGGAATTGACGTGAAAGTGCGTCTGCCTTTTGATTCTTTGAGCCAGGAATGTAAGATATGAGATAATTAAATATCGGGAAAAAAAGAGACCATCGAGCCTGACGTGCTCCAAGGTGACGTGCACTCTCAATATAAAGTAAGTTTTTATGATCAGTAAAGATCGAAATGGGGGTCTCCGTTCCCTCCAGGAGATGTCTCCATTCCTTAAGGGCGAGTTTAATAGCCAAGAGCTCTCTGTTTCCGACGTCATAGTTCTGTTCTGCCGAATAATTTTTTTTTTAAAAGAACCCACAGGGATGAAGTTTGGCCTGTGGGGACTGTCTCAGAGAGAATGGCGCCAGCACCGACGTTGGATGCGTCTACCTCTAGGGTAAAAGGAAGCCCGGGATCAGGGTGACGCAAAATAGGAGCAGAAGCAAAAGATTTTTTGAGGGAGTCGAAAGCTTGGAGAGCTACAGGAGACCAGACTGCTGTGTTACAGTAGCTCCCTTTGAGGACAGTAATGGGGGCCTCGGTAGAAGAAAAATTCTTGATGAATTTACGATAGTAATTCGCAAATCCCAAGAATCGCTGTATGGCTTTCAGGGAAGTGGGTTGTGGCCATTCTAAGACAGCCTTGAGTTTGACTGGGTCCATAGAGAAGCCAGTGCTATAAATAATATATCCAAGAAAGGGAATGGAAGAAAGATGAAAAGAACATTTCTCTAGCATAGAGGTTGTTCTCCCGAAGGCGGGACAGGACTAATTTGGTGTGTTGAATGTGGTTAGAGAGGGATTTGCAAAAAATAAGGATATCGTCAAGGTATACGATAACGAAGCTGTCGATGAGATCACGGAAGATCTCGTTGACAAACTCCTGGAAGACCGCCGGGGTATTGCACAAGCCGAAAGGCATGACTAGATATTCATAATGCCCATCCCGGGTGTTAAAGGCAGTCTTCCATTCGTCGCCCTGACGGATGCGGACAAGGTTATAGGCTCCACGGAGATCAAGTTTGGAAAAAATTGTTGCCCCCTGTAAACGATCGAAGAGTTCGGAAATAAGTGGCAGAGGGTAACGGTTCTTGATCGTAATTTTGTTAAGACCTCTGTAGTCAATACAGGGGCGCAAGGAACCATCCTTTTTCTTAACAAAAAAAAATCCAGCTCCAGCTGGAGATGAAGAATTGCGGATAAAACCTTTCCTCAAGTTATCCTGGATATACTCGGTCATGGCCTTGGTCTCGGGTATGGATAGGGGGTAAGAACGGCTCTTGGGTAAGGTAGCACCGGGAAGGAGCTCAATGGGACAGTCAAATTCTCTATGGGGAGGTAACACTTCAGAACGTACCTTATCAAAAACGTCCGCCAGGTCCCAGTAGACCGTTGGAAGGGAAGTCTTATACTCTGCGGGTAATTCCACTCCGGCTAACATCCATTTGGGGGGAAGACAGGTCTTAAGGCACTGGGGGCTCCATCGTATGGGCTCACTACCAACCCAATCTAATTGTGGGTTATGAAGTTGCAACCAGGGGAGTCCCAGAATTACATCTACCGATGGAGTGTGGATCACATCCAAGATAATCTTCCCTTGGTGACCGTCCTCCGTGGAGAGGGATAGAGAACAAGTCTCCAGGGAAATAAAGGCTGGTTGGAGTGGCCTCCAGACCAACTGGAACAACCTTAGATCGGAAAGGAATCCCATTCCTATAGGCAAAACTCTGATCAATAAAGTTCCCCTGAGACCCAGAATGTATAAATGCAGAAGCGGGGATCAGGGAGTTATTCCAGGCCAGAGAAATAGGCAGCATTATACGATTGGGAAGTACTTTAGAAGAAGAAAGAGGAGAAGAGATTACACCCAACGAGACCCTCTCATACCTTATTGGGTCCTGGTGTTTCCCAGTCGCAGAGGGCAGCTTACCAGCAGATGACCGGGATGACCGCAGTAATGGCACAGTCCACTATCTCGTCGGCGCTGTCTCTCAGATGCAGATAGCCGATGACATCCGAGCTGCATAGGTTCGGGCTCATCCATGGGTTGGGGAACGTAATGGACGAGACTGCGGCTGGAAGACCGGGAGGAGTTGGTACGAGGAAGAGCGCGTTCAAGTCTCCTCTCTCGTAGCCGCTGGTCCACGCGGATGCAGACCGCAATGAGATCCTCCAATCTGGTGGGTCTCTCCATAGTGGCCAGCTGGTCCTTGATGGCATCCGACAGACCCTGCCAAAAGGCTGCTGATAGTGAGCCATCATTTCATGAGGTCTCTGCCGCGATGGTCCGGAAGTCCAAAGCATACTCGGCGACAGGACAAGTACCCTGGGAAATATGGAAGAGAAAAGAATCTGCCATAATTTGACGACCAGGCGTATCGAATACTTGCCTGAATTCTCGAAGAAAGCGAGAATAGTCATGCGTCATGGCAGGATCCCGCTCCCAGATGGGGGATGCCCAGGCTAGGGCCTTTCCGTTCAAGAGAGACATAATATAGGCCACCTTTGAACGAGCAGTGGGGAAGCGCAAGGGAGATAGTTCAAATTGCATCTCGCACTGATTAAGAAACCCTCTGCACTCGTGGGGATCCCCTGCATAGCGGTTGGGAGCCGGGAGACGAGGATCCACAGCCACGGGAAGACCGGGGGAGGGAAGCGCCGCAGCTGCCATGGCAGAGGAGCCTGGGGAAGGCTGCAACGAGGAGAGTCTAGAGAGCTCCTGCATCATGGAGGCAAGCTGCGCCTCTAGCTGGAGAAGTCGCTGCATGGGGCTTGGTTGCTCAACCTCTTCGGGGTCCATGTCTGTGGGGCTGAGCATAATGTTACGCTGTGCTCACCACGGACAAGGAGGGACCCCGAAACTGAGGTGGGATGGGTAACAAACTGCACCCACAGCTACGGGGACATGCCTGGAAAGTGGAAAATAGGCGTCTGGAACTGTCTGGGAGTATAAGATAAAGTAAGATACTCGCCAGACGAGAAGGGAGGTTCCAGAAGATAGGTGGTACCGAGAGCCTGGGGTCCAGAGCCGGGAGGTAGGTCGGAATCCGCAAACCGAGGTAAAAGGGGTTGGGATGTCCAGGAGGTCAGGATACAGACCAGGGGTAGAAGACCAGAGCGGATCCACAGCCAGGCCGGTTCGGTACGCAAGGGATCACTAAGGAGACAAAGAGACAGGAACTGAGGCAGGCACGACTGTGGTTAACACATGTCATACAAAACTATGCTCAGCCAAAGAATGAATGGCTGAGCAAGGTATAAGTAGGAGGAAGGACCAATAGGGAGAGGGGGAGTAACGAGGGAGCAGCTCCAGGGAAGATAGGGATTGGTAGGGAGACTTACCACAGCTGTGTTAGATGTGCATCTTGTGAGCGGTGCACGCACATCAGGCGTGTGCGCCATGCGGGAGAGACGCGCACGGCCTCAGCTGGGGGCGGGAACTGTCAGGAATCGGCGTTCTCCTCGCTTCCCACACAGAGCACCCCCTCTCCGCAGGGAGCCCCTGGACCCACAAAACAATCCTGCCTTACCGTCCTCCACGGCTCCTCGCCCCTGCCGACGTCGCGGGATCACTCCCCTCGGCGATTCCTCTGCTCAGCGCCGGGCGCGCCCACGCCCTCCTGCACGCACACCTACACGCACGCCAGCCTCAGACGTTATGTGCATGCATTCCCAGCTTACAGAGCACACGCCTAACAGAGCACTTTTAACCACTGCTCCTGCAGTGAGGCGTCACCCCCAAGCATCACACAGTTCCATGCAAATCAAGGATTACACTCAGCTGAGCTGTAACACCTCCCTCCTATCAGGGAGGACTCCTTGCAGTCCTCCAGGCCTGCCCCCTTTTCCCATTGGCCTGCCCAGCTTTATTATGCCTGTCCTTCCCATCACTCATCGCTCGACATAGTTCTGTGTGGAAGCATTTGACTACTCTCTTAGTGACTCCTCAGGTATTGACGCGGATTGGACGACTACCCCCTCTGGCTCTCGACTTCGGCTCTACTTGGACTTCGTGACATCTGGCATCCCTGTAACACGGCTTATACCTTCGATCATCCGCAACTCTCCAATCCCTGATCTTGGCAACGGCAAATACTACTCCTCCTCTACTACCGGTACCGGCAAGTATTGTCTTCATTACTCTACCTGGCCTGGCAACACTAACACCACACTCCGGACGCGCTCCCTTTGCTGCGGGTGCGTGTATCCCTACGTCCCACCTCAGCACAGGGGACGGGTCTGGTCTGCGGGCAGCACCGGCGTAACATTATGTCGAGCCCACAAGACGCAGACCAGACCGAACTTCAACAGTTTCTCTCTAATCTGCTTCAGCATAACCAGGCCATGGCGGATCAAATTGTGACACTTACACGCCAGGTCGCAGTACTCTCAGACAGGGTACCGACCGCGACCCCGCCAGATGTAAGCCCCCACTCCGCAAGCGCAGTTAGCAGCTCAGATGTAAGGATTCCTTCCCCCAAGCCTTATGCAGGTGAACAGCAAGATTGTAGGGGTTTACTAAACCAGTGTGAGGTGCAGTTTGAAATGGCCCCCCATCTCTACAATACTGATCGCAAGAAGGTAGCCTACATTTATAACCTCCTCACTGGCAGCGCCCTGGCTTGGGCTTCCCCGGTTTGGGAGCGACGTTCTGACCTTACCCAAGATTACCCGGCATTTAAAGCCGAGTTTCAACAAGTATTCGATTCTTCCGCTCGTCGGGAGATGGCATCTGTTTCTCTCCTCCAGATCACTCAGGGACGGCGAATGGTGACGCAGTATGCTGTGGAATTCCGGACTCTAGCAACCGAGACTAACTGGGGACAAGAGGCACTCGTCTCCGTGTTCTGGCAAGGCCTGGCAGATCCCATCAAGGATGAACTCTATCGCCAATCCAGGCCGGATCAATTGGAGGTCCTCATTGATTTGGCTGCCCGAGTGGATCAACGTATCCAGGTACGCCGCACAGAGCGTCAGCGCACTCGCATCCATAACTTTCAAGTTCCGTTCTCCAGTACTCCCAGCAACACTCCTGCACTGGAGTTGCCAGAGCCAATGCAATTGGGGGTACAACGCATCCGCACACCGATACGGCAGTTCCGCCACGCTGGGGGATTGTGTTTCTACTGCGGATCCATGGAACATCTGGTTCGAGAGTGTCCACTGCGTCCGGGACGGGAACACCCAGTGAGTACAGAGGGGCTCTCTCTGGGTGTAATGTCTCCACGTCCCATTTCTAAAGGTGAACTCCCTAAGAAACTTACATTTCCAGTCTCCCTTTCAGGCGATAAGTTCAAGACTTCTACCGCCGCATTCATTGACTCAGGAGCTGGAGGAAACTTTGTGGATCTTGAATTCGCCAGGTTAAACCGCATACCACTCGTGAGAAAGAAGGTTCCCATCGCACTCGTCGGTATCGATGGACGTCCTCTTACCCCGGCCCACATCTCCTTAGAGACGGCTCCCTTGCTTCTGTCCTCATATCTGCACAAGGAGATCTTAGTTCTCGATGCCATTCACGCTCCTGGGATACCCATCACCCTTGCTCTTCCTTGGCTACAGCTTAACAGTCCTCTGATTGACTGGACTTCCTCTGCCCCCATTTCCTGGAGGCCGAGGTCAGGCGAGACTCATCAACTGCTGGCCAATACCTCTGTTCCCGAAGTTATTCTACCTTCCGTTTACCATCAATTCCGGGACGTTTTCAATAAGGTACAGTCAGACCTCTTGCCGCCACACAGGACTTACGATTGTCCGATCGATCTAGTTCCAGGTTACTCTCTACCCAAGTCCAAGACCTACCCCTTGTCGTTACCAGAATCTCACGCTATGGATGAATATATCCAGGAGAATCTCAAGAAAGGCTTTATTCGTCACTCCAATTCCCCAGCAGGGGCTGGGTTTTTCTTCGTCAAGAAAAAGGATGGGTCGTTGAGGCCTTGCATCAACTACAGGGGTTTAAACCACATCACTATTAAAAATCGTTACCCCCTTCCCCTTATTACCGAACTGTTCGATAAATTACAGGGGGCCAAGATTTTTTCCAAGTTGGATCTATGTGGTGCCTATAACCTGGTGCGCATCAGGAAGGGGGATGAATGGAAGACGGCCTTCAACACGCGTAGTGGACACTACAAATATCTAGTAATGCCTTTCGGCTTATGTAATGCTCCCGCTGTCTTCCAAGATTTCATCAACGACGTCTTTCATAAGGTACTCAATATTTTTGTTATTGTATACTTGGATGATATCCTGATTTTTTCCAAAGATCTCCAGGACCATATACGCCACACCTCCTACGTCCTTTCCCGTCTCCGTGAACACCATTTGTACGCCAAACTGGAGAAGTGCACCTTTCATACGACCTCTACTCTGTTCCTGGGGTATATCATTTCCGATGAGGGGTTTATGATGGACTCCGGTAAACTTCAAGCAGTCACTGAATGGCCAAGACCCAACTCTCTCAAGGCCATACAACGTTTTTTAGGGTTCGCTAATTACTATCGTAAGTTTATACAGAGTTTTTCCACCATTGTGGCACCCCTCACTGCACTCACCAAAAAAGGAGCTGATCCTTCTGCTTGGTCACCCAAGGCTATCTCCACCTTCGAGACACTCAAGGAAACCTTTATATCCGCACCTATCCTCCGTCATCCCAACATCGAACTTCCCTTCGTCCTGGAGGTCGACGCTTCTGATTGCAGCGCTGGTGCCGTTCTTTCCCAGAGACCCACGCCCCAAGATAAGTTACATCCCTGTGCATATTTTTCCAAGAAATTCTTGTCTGCCGAGAGGAACTATGACATGGGTAACAGGGAACTTCTGGCCGTGAAGATGGCTCTTCAAGAGTGGAGACACCTGCTGGAGGGGTCAAAAGAGCCGTTTACTATTCTCACGGACCACAAGAACCTTCTTTACATAGAGAACGCTCGACGCCTTGGTCCACGACAGGCTCGTCGGGCTCTTTTTTTTTCTGGATTCGATTTTCACCTGTCCTATATTCCCGGGACCAAGAACGTAAAGGCAGACGCACTCTCCCATATATATTCTTCTGAAGAGAGGCCAGAGGAATCGTTGGAGACTATCCTTCCACATGAGAGGATTCTCGCCACATCTACTTTCAAGAATCTTGGCAAGATTTTGCACTCCCAGAGACGCATTCCCAAGGACTTGGTCGTTCCCGACAACAAACTCTTTGTACCATCCAAATTTAATTAGCGCCAGGTTTCACCAATCACTTTGTCACCATCCAAATTTGTTCCAGAGGTCCTGTCTGGGGGTCACTCCTCTAAATCTGCAGGTCATCCAGGTTTTAAGAAGACTACTGATCTCATTCGTCAGAATTTCTGGTGGCCAAGGATGTCTCAAGATATTCTGGAGTTTACCCGCGCATGCCCCACGTGCGCTCAAAGCAAGACTCTCCGTCAAAAGCCTCAGGGTTTTCTGTTACCCCTTCCAGTTCCCGACTGCCCCTGGTCCCACATTTCTATGGACTTCATCGTGGAGTTGCCCAGGTCCAGAGGAATGAACACTATCTTGGTGGTCGTGGACAGGTTCTCAAAGATGTCCCATTTCATTCCACTTAAAGGATTACCCACCTCCCCCGCCCTTGCTGATATCTTTACGGAGCAGATTCTCCGGATTCATGGGATCCCTTCGTCCATTGTGTCTGACAGAGGTTCTCAGTTCGTATCCAAATTTTGGAGAGCTTTCACGAAGAGATTGGGCATCTCTTCTTCCTTCTCTTCCGCCTATCATCCTCAGTCCAATGGACAAACGGAGAGAATCAATCAATTCCTGGAGAAGTACCTGAGATGTTTTATATCCGATTTCCAGGATGATTGGGCTCAACTCCTCTCTTGGGCAGAGTATGCCGTCAATTCTGCAAAAAACGAGTCCACCCGGGAGTCACCCTTCTTTATAAATTATGGGTTCCATCCTCCCTGTCTTCCCATCCCCAACATTTCTTCTGGAGTACCAGCCGTAGATGAACGCATTTCTTCCCTCCAAACCGCATGGTCCAGGATTCAGTCTACCCTTCTCAACTCCTCCCGCACATCGAAATTACAGGCCGATCGTCGTCGTCGTTCGGCGCCCAGTTACAAACCAGGGGATTTGGTATGGCTCTCCTCTAGGAATATCCACCTCAAGGTACCATCTCCTAAACTGGCACCTAAGTTCCTGGGACCTTTCCCTATTTGTGAACAAATCAATCCTGTGGCATTCCAGCTCCAACTACCACCCAGTATGAAGATTCCCAATGTCTTTCATGTGTCTCTCTAAAAACCATTTATCTCCAGTCACTTCTTTCCGGATCAGACTCGTAAACCGGATCCCATTACGGTACAAAATAACGAGGAATACGAAGTTCACTCTCTTTTGGATTCTCGCCTATCCAGGGGTCAGCTCCAGTTCTTGTTGCAGTGGAAGGGCTTTGGCCCTGAAGAGAGATCCTGGGTACCTTCAAAGGACATTCATGCCCCGGCCCTTCTTAAGTCCTTCAGGAAGAAGTTTCCAGAGAAACAGTTCTTGGACCGTCCTGAGGCCATTCCTGAAGAGGGGGGTACTGTCAGGAATCGACGTTCTCCTCGCTTCCCACACAGAACACCCCTTCTCCGCAGGGAGCCCCTGGACCCACAAAACAATCCTGCCTTACCGTCCTCAACGGCTCCTCGCCCCTGCCGCCGTCGCGGGATCACTCCCCTCGGCGATTCTTCTGCTCAGCGCCAGGCGCGCCCACGCTCTCCTGCACGCACACCTACACGCACGCCAGCCTCAGACGTTATGTGCATGCATTCCCAGCTTACAGAGCACACGCCTAACAGAGCACTTTTAACCACTGCTCCTGCAGTGAGGCGTCGCCCCAAGCATCACACAGTTCCATGCAAATCAAGGATTACACTCAGCTTGGCTGTAACACCTCCCTCCTATCAGGGAGGACTCATTGCAGTCCTCCAGGCCTGCCCCCTTTTCCCATTGGCCTGCCCAGCTTTATTATGCCTGTGCTTCCCATCACTCGTCGCTCGACATAGTTCTGTATGGAAGCATTTGACTACTCTCTCAGTGACTCCTCAGGTATTGACGCGGATTGGACGACTACCCCCTCTGGCTCTCGACTTCGGCTCTACTTGGACTTCGTGACATCTGGCATCCCTGTAACACAGCTTATACCTTCGATCATCCGCAACTCTCCTATCCCTGATCTTGGCAACGGCAAATACTACTCCTCCTCTACTACCGGTACCGGCAAGTATTGTCTTCATTACTCTACCTGGCCTGGCAACACTAACACCACACTCCGGACGCGCTCCCTTTGCTGCGGGTGCGTGTATCCCTACGTCCCAACTCAGCACAGGGGACGGGTCTGGTCTGCGGGCAGCACCGGCGTAACAGGAACTCCCCCCGAGGGAGGACGCAAAGGTCCCCCGCCGTGTGCGCGCATGTGCGAGATCAGCAGCCGCCGCGGGAAGCGGAGGAGAGGGGATATCCCGCCCACGGCGGCGTGGAGGCATAGCTTGAGCGGTGGTGAGTACAGTCGCGGGGGGAACCCCTTTAGACAGAGGTATTCCCCCAGACCTCACAAGGAAACAGCGAAGGGTCTTTGGTTTTTACCTTTGCCTGGTCACCCGACTCTGTCTCGTGGGAGACTGGAAGGTTCAGTTTCTTGCCTCGGTCCACCACATGGTGGACAGAGCGCTCCATGTTGCGCTTAGAGGAGGAAAATTTCAATGGGGCATTCACAACACAGTCCTTGTCCCCAAGCACTTGGGAGGCATCCACTGGGAAGCGAGCGATTAGCAATGTCTCTGTACTCAAAGTCTCTGTTACATCCTGCAGGGGGTAAAGGGTTGATATCTTACCACTGCATTGATTCACGGTGGCCAGCAGGTCATCAGGAACGCTGACTGTTACCACCTCGGCTGTCTGGGGACCTGTCCCCGGCACTTCTGGGGCTGTCCACTCACTATCTGGAAACTCGGGAGTGTTGGATCCCAGTCCTGGGACCATTTGAGTTGGAGCGCACGGGCTCACACTCAGTTCAGTTATGGTAGTGGTTATGGTGGCACCCGGGCCCACCATCAGGTCATGACCAGTCTCACCTCGGGCCCACGGATGTCCAGCGACGTTCTGCTGCTCAGCATGAGCTTTAGTTGGGGCCTTTTAAACGGCCGCCTCCATCTGAGCCTGTGGGGAGTAAGGAGGTTCCTCACCACACCGCTGGCTTGTGATGGGTTCCTCTTCCTCCAGTCCCATCTCCGGATGTCCCTCCGACACACTGGGAGTCGCCACGACCGTGGGACTCTTCCACGGCTCCGGCCACACCAGCGCTTGCTGCCAAGGGATGTCGATGTGCAGCGGGCCCAAGACACAGGTAAGCCGCTCTGCCTCTGCCGCACCGCTGTAGTGGCCCGCTGGTAGGCGCATCACCACTGATGGTTGATCAGGGTCAGTGATAGAAGGGAGAAGAGACACTTCCACAGGGGAACAGCATCTGGGTACCTGGTATTCGCCGTTTGCTATCAGCAGTAAGAAGTCTTGCTCCGGTGCCACTAGCGGAAGTGCACCTAACTTTTCCTGGGCATTTACCTTACCCTTGGCATTGTTAGCAGGTACTGATTCAAAGCTGGGGACCGATGGTACCATCGTAGTAGGCCGGATGGGAAGTTGTAGGGCACACGGGCACACGGGCCCACAGCAGGGTCTGCAGCAGATGGGATAAATGTCTCTTTATCTTCAGCTTCATTTGTGTGGTCCGCCGGCCGGCGCATCACCACGGCTGGTTGTTAGTCGCTGGAATCACTAACGGAGAGTGGGGGTAGAGACACCTTACCCTGTGATTCCGGAATCTGCGGTTCTGGAATCTGCAGTCCTAAGTGTGGAACCGACTCTAGAACCGGGGTGCACAGACCCCCTGGAACATCTGTTATAGCATACTGACTCGGTACGACCACAGCATCGCAGCTGTCCATTTTGATCAAGGCAACTTGAAAATCTTGTGGTTCTAGAGCAGAGTCTAGAACCCGGTGCTACAGCGCACGGGCCCTCAGAAACCTTCGTGGTTGGGGTAGATGGGTCATCAGCATCGACCACCCCAGAAGAGAGGTCATTCACCGCTTTCTCTGCTGGTTCTGGCTCTGGAACCGACTCTAGAACCGGATCTGGATCCGCGGTTAGAGTGTTCAAGCCCTCCGAAACTTCTGTGAAATGGGCAGTTTGGTTACCTGTATTGACCGGTCCAGTAGAAAGTTCAGTAGCATTTTTCTTAGCGAGTTCCCTAGGTCTCTGCCGCTTAGGAATCCGGAACCATAATCCACAGCAGGTACACTTAGATCCGGAGATCAATTTGTCCCTAGAACAGTCACAGGTGGCACTAAAGTATTGTAGGCACTCTTTCCAGTCCACCTCTACCCTCCTGCATGCTAAGGGGAACTGAAATAGGTCGACTCCCCTACCCAAGGCTTCCTGTACGCAGGGGCACACTAGCGTGAGTACGTCTAATACTGACAGTCGCTGGGCCACATACAAGTTAGGGTGTGTTTCACTGCATCCTGTACCTCCTTTATGGTGAGCAGTAGTTACTGGTTGGGGCTCACTGTGCTTGCTCCCCCTGGTGGAATGTAAAGGAGGGCCGGCACACTCTTTCAGGGATTGTTTCTGGCTCTGCACTGAGTCACTCACATTGCGGGGGTGGGGCTCTGGTTTTCCCGCCAGTCCCGGAAAGATTTTTGCAACACAATTGGGTGCAACCTGGTAGTCAGCAGCACAAGCACCATTTTGACTTGGCGGGAGATGCCATCTTAGATGGGACTTACTGTAGGATGGAGCCCCTGGTTCTCCCGGCATTTCGGGATAGATAATGGGACATTGTAAATCTTCCTCTCCCGAGAGCCACACGCTGGACGGACCTCCTTCTTGGGTTATATCTTGCCCTATATTCACTAACACGGAGCACCACACCTTGTCTGCGTCTTTGCGACGTTCCAGAACTTTTATTTTTACTGCATCCCGTATGTTTGGGTATTGCCTCAAGGCCACTTGCATTTCAGAAGAGAGGGTGCCAACAGGGACTTGTCCCACTGCTAGCGTGTGGAGAGGTGGGACTTGCATCTCCAAGGCCCATTCGTATACCTCCTGGCGTGACGGCAAGGATACTACTAAGCACGCCATGCTTTAACTTAAATTGAACACTTTGATACAAAAATAGAACAGGGCACCCCAGGTCTGATCTCAGCAGCGCCTCCAAATGTAACGGGTATTCCCCCACCCCCAATCGCAGATAGAGTGCATGTGAGGGGGACCTATATGTTACCAGGTGTGTGGTGCTTTCTACCTGTCAGGCTCACAGGAGGCCTGAGCCTCCGCTAGTGAGAGCATGGGGTGAATCCTCTGGAACGATCTTCCTTACAGCGCCTCCACGTACACTGGCGACACACTTTATTCGAGCTCGGCTAGTCCCACGAATTCGGGTATACCCGGGTGTATTGAGGTTTGTGACTGTTTTCTGCCCGAGTGCATTGAGGTATTTTCCAAGCAGGGATTGAAGCATTTTATTCCCGCTGGCTGCAATACTGCACAGTATATATATATATACTGCATTACAATTCATGAATTAATGCCATCTGGTAGACACGCGAAGCATTGCAGCCTATTAAATCCTAATCATTATCATTTAACAGATCAGCCGCCCGTCAGCCAGGCATGAACCCAGGCTGGGAAGGCAAACACAACGGGGCTTGTCAGAGGTGAGGAGCGGCGCATTCCAGGTATCTGCCAGGTACATACTGGGTATTTGCTCGAATAAAGTGTGTCGGTGCAGTATGTAGGATTCTAGAAGTGTAGAATGTACCCCACACAGGAACCCACCCAGAAACCACATACACCAGGGTTATGGCTAAAAGGTTTACTGAACGAGCAACACAACACAGAGTATCATATATAACAGTGCAACAATATAAGCATACACAACAATATATATGCCACCCTCTGCCACTAGCTGGCAGCTATATCCTTGCCCCTAACTGGGCTATACCTTCTTAGCCCCTACTAGGCTATACCCTTACACCCCCTTCCAAACCCCATGTCCAGAGTCCAAGCCCACACAAGTGTCACATGTGAGGAGCAAGGTAAAGTTGGTGCACGTGTGGAAGGCTGTAAATACCTGCCTAGGTGTCTCTGCACCTGGGTGTCTTCGCAAAGGGTCTACCGGCACTGCTTGGTCCAGCGCTGATCTGTACCTCTGCGTGGGATGGGGTCCAGCCGGACGTCCCACCATAAGGACAGTCTCTGGATCAGCAACACAGCTTACAGGAACATGCAGCAAACCCTTTCACTGGGTCCCTGCACTAAGGAACTACACAGATGAAGGGGCACAAGGTCCTTACCAGAGGGCCTGTCCCCAGGAACACGCACCCATACAAGTGGGGGAGTCAGGGCCTCAACTCTAGCCCGGGGGATTTCTGGCCTAGGGCAGAAGCTCGCAGCTCTCTGCCCCCTTTCCTTCCCCCACTGTCTCCTTAGCCGAACTGACATCATGTGCTTCACAGTCTGCTTCCTGACTCTGCACACAACAATGTATCCTGCTCCAGAGGGAGAAGTTGCAAGCTCTATTGGCTGTCTGGCTGCCTGTGACCAAAGTGAAAGTGCAGTCTCCAGAGGCTGCTGGGAATTGTAGTCCTTTATGGCCCTCTTTAACATTGAGGCCGCGAGTGCGCACTATAATAGCCACCGCTACTCTCAATGGAGCCTGTGCAAACCTGTAATGGCCGCCGCATTGCCCTAACTGCGCAAACACGTTGTCTAGGAGTCCCTGCACTATGGAGCGCCTCTTGTGCCAGTTCTCCCACACTAAAATGGCAGCCGCGTCGCGTCTGCGCATGCGCGAGCCTCCGCGACCGTGCGGACATAACAAAGATGGCGGCGCCGTGCCTCCGACGCCTACGGGAGGCGCGCTCACCCCCGCAACTGCCTTCTCACTGGTGAAGGTAAGGGGAAGAGGAACGAGGAACCGGGGAGCCAAAGGAGACCTGGCTACATGTAGTTTGACAGTAGTAACTGTGTAGTCCAATATAGTGATATACCCAATGCCTAAAAAGGAAGGGGGGAAGAGGGGATCATGTGTATAATTTGTCAAATGCCCTTTCAAGCACTAATTTTTTCTTTTCAGAGCTGTCTGCTGCACTAAAAAAGGAAGGGGTGGGGGACATGTGTAAATATATTGGACTGTGTGTAAAAAAAATATTTATTTATTATTTCTATTTCTGTTTTGCATGTGCATGTCTGGAGGTGGGCAAAGAAAGTGCAAGAAATGCCCCCGTACCCCCCATACTGGCAGGAATGACACTGTGCTCCAATAAAGTGATATATCCAATGCCTTACAGTACAGTACCAAGACACATTTCCCTAGCCAGTTCCAATCTGGCTTTCGTCCCAAACACTCCTCCGTAACTACCCTGCTAAAAGTTTGCAAAAAAATCCAGTGTGGAATGGAATGGGGGCAACTCACTGGTGCAATATTCCTAGATTTTGCAAAGGCTTTTGATACTGTTGATCATGCTATCCTGCTTAACAAACTCCAGTGCTCTGGAATAGGGAAGCATGCTTTAAACTGGTTTCAGTCCTACCTATCTGGTAGATCCCAACATGTATTCTGAGGCCAGAGTCATGTTGGTATGAATAGCCCAGATAGGTTCAACTCAGCCCTCTTTTCAAAGCACACCAAGTCCTGTTATATTTTCTTCACTTTATTAGAGTGCTTTTCTATGAATGCTTTGTAGTTAAGAGCAGGTGAAAAGGATGAGGCCTTGCCAGTAGAGCAAATTATAGAAGGGTACTCACTCAGCCAGTGTTGAAGGTGGAAAAGGAAGTGCCAGTGTATTCTGGGTAACAAGATAGCCTGGGGACAGACCATCTGTAGGCAAGGCAGAGGGGAAGAAAGCAGACTAGCCCATTCTGAGAGAAAGGCTGAGGTTGCTATAGCAACTCACTGAATATGTCTAAGTAAACAACAAGTGTAGCAAAATGTTGCCCTTTCACATGCAGCAAGCTGCTGGAACAGGGGGAATAACAGGCAACTGAACTAGGGAGAAATGAATCCCATAGGCTGTAAAGGGAGACAGAGGAATATGGAATCTAGTTCCAGAACACTCCTCATCTGGTATCTGGAGATACCACTATATTCTTGGTATATGTGGAACATATGTGCAATACAACAACATAATAATGTTCATGTCTACATAACGGCATGATACCGGCCGGTACCACCAGCTTGAAGTCCTTTGGCCATCTCGGTAAGGGAGGCCAGGCGGATGCACAGCTCTAGGTTAGCTTGATGCACACAATGTCTCTCTGTGAAAGTCTCTGGCACTGTTTCTTTTTAAACTTATGGAAGAACAGTCTTTTTGTCTCTGTAGTTTTACCGACAGAGTGCATCCCCTTGTAGGTATGCCAGCTGTGGCAGCCTGTCACTCTAACACCTGGCGTTTGGCAGAAGGAGATGGCTTTTGGCTCCTTGCGGAAGCGGATCGACACTCCTGGAAGACCAGTTGTCGAATCTAGTCCAGTAAAGAAGGCGTCGTTCGGGGAGACTCCCTGGAGCTGAGCACTGGGGATGAACACTACACGGATTTGGTCGGGTTCCTGAGGGTGGTAGACCCCAGATGATTAGAGGTACCAGCATCCTTGACCTTTCTTTATTAGAGGTGCTGGCTTTGCGTGGCCGGTAAGGAATATCTTCTGGATGAAGGCCACAAAGTTGTTTTTGGTCTCTTTGTAGGTCGCAGAGGTGCAAAGTGAACCTAGAGATGGCATGTTCTCCATTGTTTGGGAGGCGCCTTCTTGGTGAATGGAATGGTAGCGGGTTCACCCAACTTCCCGGTCCGACTTTGACGAGCTCCTTGACCGTTAACATCAGGAATTCTCTATCTCCCATCGATGGTGTTTGCTTGTCGTCGTCCCTTGTGGTCTGGAACGCTGTGCACCCTAAGTCATCGGTGCATTCCTCTTGCACGAAAACGTCTCCACGTATTTTGGTGATACGCCTTTCTGTCTTTTTGTTGACTGCCGTCAGGAGGTTGTTTTCTCCTAGGACAGGATGAAGAACAGTCTCTTTTGTCCTTGTAAATCCCTTTGTGAAGTGTCTCTGCGGCTGTCTCTTTTTTGACATCTGAGAGGACAGTCTTTTTACCGCTGTGGCTTCACCTGCAGGGCGCAATCTTTTGCGGCTATGCCAGTGTGACAGCTGGCTGCCTTGTCGCTTGACACTCTGTGGAGAGGAATGGCTGTACGTCTCAGCTGTGTCATTGCTCTCAAGGGAATTGTCTGATTGTTTCTTTTCTTTTGGGAGATAGTTGTGTCGGTCACCTTCGGGAGGTTACTTTCTTCCTTCGGTGGGGTCGACTCGTTATCCTTGGTTGTCTTAACCACTAAGCATCCTAAGCCATTGTCACATCCCCCTGATGTGAGGATGTTCTTGTCGATCTCAGGGGTATTACCTTGTCCCTTCGCTTCACTTGGCCCTCCTGTCACTTGGAGATGGCCAAGACATGGTTCAGAGAGGGATATGGGACATGGTCCATATTCTGTTATCACCGTTCTGCGGGCCTCATCATAGTTTTGTCCGTGCCCTTTGCCAGTGCACGCATTGCCCACCATCACCCATCCTAGGTCAAGTGTTTGGGCGTATGGTGCGTTGTGGGGTCCGTTACGCTGTTTACGGACTTTATGTACCCTCAGGATGTCCCTACCGAGCAGCAGCAAGATCTTAGCGTCTTGTTCTACCGGCGGGATGTAGTTGGCTATTCCTCTGAGGTGCGGGTGATGGCGTGCCACGTCTGGTGTGGGAATCTCGTCCCTGTTTGTGGCCATGTGGTTGCACTCGATGAGTGTGGAGAGAGCTATCTTCACCCTGTTATCCACTGAACGTATGACGTAACCGCTTGCTCTTCTCCCTGTTGTCTCAGTTGACCCTGCACAGGTTCTGAGGATGTAGGGTGAGGCATTGTCTTGTGAAATGAATAAATTGAAGAACTCCGTCTTCGCCAATGATATGTTGCTTTGGTCGTCGAGGATTGCATATATCCGAATAGCCTTCTCAGGTTGTCCCTGGGGGTGCACTGCGACAAGGCATATTTTGGAGCAGGACATTTTGTCACTTCCTTTTCCGCAGACCTCGGTGCGCTGAGACGTGACAGATGTTGGCTCTCCTTCTCCTTACTCAACCGCCATTCTCCGCTACGGAGGATGGGTTGTTGAGTTGGTGGAGTGTCAGTGCCTCTGGATGTAAAGATGTTACGTGCTTGTCACTTTTGCACACTGTACATTTTATTTCTTCTTTACAGTCTCTGGCTAGGTGAGTCGTGGAACCGCAGCACCTGAAGCAAACTCTGAATTCTCCAAGTAACCTCTTGCGTTCCTCTAGGGACTTCATCCTGAACCCAAAGCACCTGTTAGGTGGGTGTGGCTTCTTGTGTATGGGACATTCCCTGTTTGGGTCCCTTGGTTCCTCGTCTCCGGCGACCGACTGATCGGGAGTAGTTTGGGACGTGGGAGACACGTCCGTCCTGTGGACCAAGATGGGTGTTTGAGTGTTACCGTATCTCGCCACTGGTCTTTCATTCCTCAGGCTGCTTGCACTGTGTGTGGTTTCGCACCCAAGATGAAACTGGGATCGTTCCTTGTCCTTGCCGCTTAGCGGATGAAGCTTAAGAAGAATGAGAATGGGGGGAAGGCGACTTGCTTCTCCCTTTTGTATTTGGAGCCTTGTGAAATCCACCTTTCTTGGAGGTTGAAGGGTAGCTTCTCCAGGATGGGTCTCACTCCACGAGCTGAGTCCAAGACGTTGAGACCTGTTAAGGAATGGTCTTTTCTTGCAAACTCCAGCTCTTGCAGCAGGTCCCCGAGCTCTCGTAACTTCGAGTAGTCTCTAGCTGTGATCTTGGGAAAGCTGTTGACTCTTTTGAAGAGCGAATCCTCGACTGCTTTGGGGCTACCGTAGCACTCTTCTAGCCTTTCCCACAATAGGTCAAAACCTACTTGGGGGTGGTTCGCGTTTGCCGTCCGGAGTCTCTTCGCGTGCTCCCTGGATTCGTTTCCCAGCCACTTGTCTGCAAAGCTGCTGCCTTGAGTGTAGGTTGCAGGCTGTGTGCAGTGTAAGCTGCTTGCTGCTTGTCAGTCTGCAGAGACTGCTGTGTTAGCATAAAGTCTTAGAGTAGCAGCTCCTGTAAGTGTCTGAAAGGCACACAGTCCTCCTAATCAATATTCTGAGGCCAGAGTCATGTTGGTATGAATAGCCCAGATAGGTTCAACTCAGCCCTCTTTTCAAAGCACACCAAGTCCTGTTATATTTTCTTCACTTTATTAGAAAAGCAGCAGTAAATACAGGCACGTGTGGGTGTAATGTTGTGTTGGGAGAGTGCTTCTCTATGAATGCTTTGTAGTTAAGAGCAGGTGAAAAGGATGAGGCCTTGCCAGTAGAGCAAATTACAGAAGGGTACTCACTCAGCCAGTGTTGAAGGTGGAAAAGGAAGTGCCAGTGTATTCTGGGTAACAAGATAGCCCGGGGACAGACCATCTGTTGGCAAGGCAGAGGCGCAGAAAGCAGACTAGCCCATTCTGAGTGAAAGGCTGAGGTTGCTATAGCAACTCACTGAATATGTCTAAGTAAACAACAAGTGTAGCAAAATGTTGCCCTTTCACATGCAGCAAGCTGCTGGAACAGGGGAAATAACAGGCAACTGAACTAGGGAGAAATGAATCCCATAGGCTGTAAAGGGAGACAGAGGAAAATGGAATCTAGTTCCAGGACAACATGTGTCTATCTCAGGCTCTAACTCCATCCCACTGAATATCACCTGTGGTATCCCGAAAGGCTCTATTCTGGGGCCCCTACTCTTCTCTGTGATCATCAATGATCTTCCCACAGCTTGTAAGGAAGCTTCAATACACATGTATGCAGAAGACACAATCCTACTGTATATGCCCACAGTCATAGCCTCTCCGACCTTCAACACATACTTCAGTCTGACTTTTTGAGACTCGAAAACTGGATTTCCCAACACAAACTGTTTTTAAACACTGACAAGACTGTAACAATGGTATTTGGGACCAATACTACATTTTTTTTCTTTTATAACTTTTTTTCAAACAATAAAAATACAATGATTACATCCAATATATTTTCCACATTCATGTTGTTCAAGTATTAAGTACCAAACACCAAATAACAAAGAATGGTATTGAGGGAGGGGAAGACAAGAGGGCCGGGTAGGGGGGAGGTTGTGGCGCGGGTCTGTCCCCCGACACAGGTCCATTGTTGACTCTCTTTTAGCTCTTTCTCCAACTACACTGGCGACACACTTTATTCGAGCTCGGCTAGTCCCACGAATTCGGCTATACCCGGGTGTATTGAGGTTTGTGACTGTTTTCTGCCCGAGTGCATTGGGTTATTTTCCAGGCAGGGATTGAAGCATTTTATTCCCGCTGGCTGCAATACTGCACAGTATATATATATACTGCATTACAATTCATGAATTTATGCCATCTGGTAGACACGCGAAGCATTGCAGCCTATTAAATCCTAATCATTATTATTTAACAGATCAGCCGCCCGTCAGCCAGGCATGAACCCAGGCTGGGAAGGCAAACGCAACGGGGCTTGTCAGAGGTGAGGAGCGGCGCATTCCAGGTATCTGCCAGGTACATACTGGGTATTTGCTCGAATAAAGTGTGTCGGTGCAGTATCTTAGAGGCTGTAAATGTATTCAGTCGTCCTTTCTGGAAGAATGTCTCCGGTTCTAAACCCCAATACTCCTTACGGGCCGCCAACCCCTGACCTACCCTCTATATTCCCCATCTCGTGCCCCCATCAAAGGAGAACGCATCTACTACTATCATAGCCATATTGTATCTCGCTCTACCCCCGGGATGTCCGTCTGGCCAGCCAAGGCATCCAGGTTATTAGATAATTTCTGCCAATGTCATTAACTAAACTCGTTCATTTCTCCATCTGGCACACAAACCAAATTCTGTTCCTTATCTTGGTAATTGGTGGAATTTCGGACTGTTTCCATAATGCTGCGATCTCGCAGTGCGTCGCTGTTGCAAAATGAGCAACTAGTTTGCTGCTTAATTTGCTTAGACCCATTGTTGGTATATTCAGGAGGAACAGCCACGGGTCCAAGGGGATTGCGAGGTTAAAGATCCTCTGAAGCCGGGCTTGACAGAGAGAACAACTGTACTCGAAAACAAGCTTGATGAAGCCCTCCTTCGTCAATCTGAGGCAGAAGAGGAGATAGAACACTTAGGGGAAGAGATCACCCTTCTCAAAGAAGGAATGGAGGAGCAGGAAAATAGGGACAGGCGCCAAAACATCAGAGTCAGAAACGTCCCTGAAACGATTCTCCATGATCACCTCCGTCCCTACATTATAAAATTTACATTACACATATCCTCCCCTTCCCCCCAACATATCCTCCCCTTTCCCCCCACATATCCTCCCCTTCCCTTTATAAGTCAAGAGTGGAATACAACGTCAATAGAAATTTACGCACCACCACTCGTGCGGTTTGGTGACCCCCCCCCGTTCAAGTTAATTCTGTTTAAATCAAGTCTTTAAGATGTGGGTAAAGTGAATGGTTAATGTTTTTGAGGGTCTGGACTCTTCCGTCCCTCCCGGTTGTTGCCGCCGGAACTTCCTCCCCATGGGCCTTAAGCCCCAACAGCCAGTTGCTAGTTAAACTGGCTGTATCTTCTACAAGGTCTAGCTTAGACCTATTCTTTCTGCCCTCCTACCTGCTGGATCTGTCCCAGCGGGTCTCTCCCCCCCCTCCTTCTTCCCCCCGCTTTCCCTTTTTGGCCCTGCCCCCGACCACCCGAAGTCGATCTCCTCAGTAACTATATCAAATATAGTGCCTCTGCCACCCTAGAGCCTTTAAAATGGCTGATAAATCAAGACCGCACCGTTGGGAAAGGTGCGGTCCCAAATCCCCTTACAAACAAATTGTACCATGGCTAGTCAACACGCAATTAAAGTAATATCATTAAATGTAAAAGGTCTACAAAATAATAGGAAAAGGAGACTGGCCTTTCAGGAAATGAAAAAGTCAGGCGGAGATATCATATTCCTTCAGGAGACGCATTTCATGAAACAAGACCCGTCCAAATTATTTCAAAGTACTTTCTCATTGGGTTTCTACTCTTCCTTCAGTAGTAAAAAAAAGAGGAGTAGCCATATTTATTTATTTATTTATTTATTTATAAAATATTTTACCAGGAAGTAATACATTGAGAGTTACCTCTCGTTTTCAAGTATGTCCTGGGCACAGAGTAAAACAAATAATACATGGTTACAAGTACAGTTACATAAATGAACAAGGTATACATTATATACAGAGACATTGCGTGCACAGTTAAAGAAAATATATATTATGAGCATATGAAACAGTTACAGACCAGATTAAAGTGTGAGACAGCCTTAGATTTGAAAGAACTTAAGCTGGTGGTGGATATGAGAGTCTCTGGTAGGTTGTTCCAGTTTTGGGGTGCACGGAAGGAGAAGGAGGAACGTCCGGATACTTTGTTGAGCCTTGGGACCATGAATAGTTTTTTGGAGTCTCATCTCAGGTGATAGGTGCTGTATGTGGTAGGGGTGAGGAGCTTGTTCAGGTAGCTGGGTAGCTTGCCCAGAAAGTATTTGAGGGTGAGACAGGAAAGGTGAACTTTGCGCCTAGACTCTAGTGATGACCAATCTAGTTCTTTGAGCATTTCGCAGTGATGTGTGTTATAGTTGCATTGGAGAACAAAACGACAAATTGAATTGTAGAGGGTGTCAAGTTTGCTAAGGTGGGTTTGAGGAGCCGAGCCATATACTATGTCTCCATAGTCAATAATTGGCATTAGCATCTGCTGTGCAATACGCTTTCTGACCAGGAGACGTAGGGAGGATTTGTTCCAGTAAAGTACCCCTAGTTTGGCATAGGTCTTGGTTGTCAGGGTATCAATGTGCATCCCGAATGTTAAGTGGGAGTCAAACCATAAGCCCAGGTATTTAAAACTAGTGACAGGTGTTAGGGTGGTGTTAGCGTTGGTTCTAATCAGGAGCTCAGTCACTGGAATCTTTACAAATTTAGTCTTGGTCCCAAATACCATTGTTACAGTCTTGTCAGTGTTTAAAAACAGTTTGTTTTGGGAAATCCAGTTTTTGAGTCTCAAAAAGTCAGACTGAAGTATGTGTTGAAGGTCAGAGAGGCTATGGCTGTGTGCATATAGGATTGTGTCATCTGCATACATGTGTATTGAGGGTTCCTTACAAGCTGTGGGAAGATCATTAATGAACACTGAGAAGAGTAGGGGCCCCAGAACAGAGCCTTGCGGGACACCACAGGTGATATCCAGGGGGTTGGAGTTAGAGCCTGAGATGGACACATGTTGGGATCTTCCTGATAGGTAGGACTGAAACCAGTTTAAAGCATGTTTCCCTATTCCAGAGCTCTGGAGTTTGTTAAGCAGGATAACATGATCAACTGTGTCAAAAGCCTTTGCAAAATCTAGGAATACTGCACCAGTGAGTTGTCCCCTTTCCATTCCACACTGGATTTCATTGCAAACTTTTAGCAGGGTAGTTACGGTGGAGTGTTTGGGACAAAACCCAGACTGGAATTGGCTAGGGAAATTTGTCTTGGTGTAGAAATCGCTTAATTGGGAGTGGACACATTTTTCCATGACTTTGGATAGAATTGGGAGAAGTGAGATTGGCCTGTAGTTTGAGACAGTGTTTTTGTCCCCACTTTTGAAGATTGGGACAACTCTGGCAGTTTTCCAGGTCTTAGGGATATGGCCTGCAGACAGGATAGAGTTGACTATGGATGCAATTGGTTTGGCAATGGCTGGGGCACCAAGTCGTAGGAACCTAGATTGTAGTAAGTCGGGTCCCCATTGGCTACTTAGTTTTAGTTTGAGGAGCGCTTGTGTAATCTCCTCTTCAGATACTGGGCTAAATTGAAAATTCTGGGCAGTGTTGGGAGGGGGTGGGACTGGTGATTCGGCAAGGAACCCCGTTCAATCTTATCAAAACTGTGTCAGACCCAGATGGTAGATTCTTAGTGGTATATGGTACCCTCTCGGGATCGGCAATCGCCCTGGTCAACCTATACGCGCCAAATGATAATCAGATTGATTTTATAAAATCGGTCATGGAGGAAATTAATCCTGCTTATCTGTCCTCACTGATAATAGGTGGGGACCTAAACATGGTCCTAAACCCAGTTGAAGATAAATCACTCCTGGTACTGTTGCGGCAGCTTTTATTCTTACAAATCACCGGCTTTTACCTGGCTTGTTCCTGGAATGCCACACTGTTCACTTGGAGCATGCCGCGCTTCTTTTGCCTTCCCAGCCAAGGGTCATGCCCGGCTGACGCGCGGTTGATGGTTTTATTGATAATGGTTCAGATTTAAATAGGCTGCAATGCTTCGCGTGTCTGCCAGATGGCAGAAATTCATGAATTGTAATGCGCATGCGCTTCAGTAATGTGTAGGCTTGCAGGTGTTTCGTTTAAAAAAGATACTGTACCACAGTGTGCCATTGTAACTTGGCCTTGGCCTTGAGACTGAAGGAAGAGTTGCCAAAATGTATCAATTTAGGCTTTTCATATTAAAGAAAGACAAAGACCAGTTTCAGTTTGTGTTACACTATTCTGCAGAGACCCACCATTAGTGTTCAAGTGCAGCCCGCTTTCCAAAAACCTGACAGAAGTTACGCGTATTTGATATGGGCCGCGATGAATGCAACAGAGGATAAGATGGCAACAGTTGCTCAAATTTATCAGTATTTTATCGAAAACTATGACTTTTACAAATTTTCGCCAACTCCTCATACGTGGAAGCGTGCAGTAAGGAAAAGGTTATGTAGTGACCCCTGTTTTCACCGTATTGAGCCCCAATTTGTTGGAGGGTATTGGTGGGTATCACCGGGTTTTTCCCGTATCTATGATCATGGAGGCGGCAAAAGGCAAAGGGTCGTGTTAAAACCAACTAAGAAGCGACAGTCGCTGCCAAGCAATGCACCAGCACCAGCACCGGCTTCCAATGACGGTCCCACTGTCAGTGACAACCCTGAGCCTGAGCCTGAGCCTGAGGCTGATCTGGATTTGGCGTGTAGTTTTGATGAAGCTTGCATGTACCTAAGCGATTTCCAGCCTCACCTGCTGACTACAGGTGGACTAGTCCCGCTGCCAACTATCGACGTGGATGATGAAGAAAGCTGGACTGGCAGTGGACCGGCGCCGGTGCAAGCTGAATGGGAAATTCAATGGTGAGTACTGTCTTGTTGCCGTAATATTTTGGTGGGGCTGGCTGGGTACTTCTTTAGGGGGCTGACCATTACTGTACATTAAAACTTTTCTTTTTGTTTTTCCTCAGAAAAGAAAACGGCTAATGGGGGGATTTCGATGGATAATATTGTACTGTATGCTGATGTTTTCCGGCCGTACAGTATACTGTGTAATAAACCCGAATAAATAAAACTATGCATTTATTCTACATGTTCAGTATCATTTCATTATGTGTCTTCCACAGTATACTGTACAGTGGTATACAGTGCCTAACATCTATGGCCAAAAACAATTTTATTCCTAGGTGCCCTAGAACAGAAGTTCCCACGCCAATTGCCCGTGAACTTGACCGCGGCCCTAAGTAGTTCCCACGCCAATTGCGCGAATATAATGTAAAATAACCCGTTTTGTGGTTCTGAGCGGGTTGAAATTTACCTGGTCCTCATGCGGGAGGACCCTTGCCCTAGTGGCAAAATATCAGCCTTGCACGACCCCCGGAACCGGAGGTACCAAAAGACAGTTTAAAAGCACATTACCAAAGTGGCTTTTTTTCTGCCATGCAAGTCAATGGCAGAAACCTGAACTTTAACATCACCCTGACTCCGTTCTGTTGCCACGAGAGGGTCGGAATTTGCCATGCAATCCTGCCGCAACTAGGACTACATGGTCACCGAATCTGAGCCCTCTAGGTCGAACAGAACCAGAGTTGTGGGTTCCAGGTTTCTGCTCATTCTGACTTAGCCGGTTCAAAGCTTTCTCCGCCATTGCGCTCAATGGTAGGACCCTCCTCGCCGGCGTGACCCTTTCTCATCGCCATTATTTGCTCGGACCCTGTTGGGGTCAAGTGAGGGGGTTCCTAACATCTAGGGGCAAAATGAATTTTATTTCTAGGTGCCCTAGAACAGAAGTTCCCACGCCAATTGACCTAGTTCCCACGCCAATTGCCGTAGTTCCTACGCCAATTGCGTGACCAGGCAGTAAAAAAAACAGTGCAGCAAGCCTCTACATTTGTTACACTGTCAAAGGAGCAAATGGAAACAATGTGAGGCAATTCAACATGTTCTTTTATTGGTGGAGTCAGTACAAAAACATTTATTTACAATGTTGAAACATTTAAAGTGCACAGCAATTCTAACCATTAACACACAATAATACATTCTGCAGCCTTTATTAAATTCTTCTGCCACAAAACATTTTTGGTGCATGGGGCAAAGGGAGTTAAAGTGACTTGCTTTTTATGTACTGTATTTGGGGGTTGTCTTTGGGGGTTTATTCATCAAATTATTATGATGAACTGCCTTTTGAAATTACAGTGCTGTTAACTATTTCAGCCACACACCTCCAGAGTTTTTAATCCCTCCCTAGCCATGCGTCAATCGGCTGAGTCACCCTAGCCTACCATCCCCCTCTCTCCACTGGGTCGTTGATCTTCTGCATATTGCCATTGTGTTCTTAATCCGCCCATAGCCGAGCTACAAACACTCAGTATGACTGCGTCTAATCACACCATCCCCCTCCCCCAACCCTTAGAGGCCTGTTGTTTGAACGGTAATGCTTTGGAAAATCCCCTCTCGAATTTGAAATGTAAATCTGATGTGCACAGCACTGTGAGAATTGAGAGTACACTATTTCATCAGGGTGTGAAAATATTTGTCAGTCACTATGGTTTACAGTCACATGTTTTTAATACAATACAGTACATTCTTTAATATCTTTAAAATAAAAATATATAAATCCTGTATATACAGTAAGTATAATGTAACATAACCCGTTCTGTGGGTCTGAGCGGGTTGAAATTTACCTGGTCCTCATGCGGGAGGACCCTTGCCATAGTGGCAAAATATCAGCCTTGCACGACCTCCGGAACCGGAGGTACCAAAAGACAATTTAAAAGCACATTACCAAAGTGGCTTTTTTTCTACCATGCAAGTCAATGGCAGAAACCTAAACTTTAACATCACCCTGACTCCGTTCTGTTGCCACGAGAGGGTCAGAATTTGCCATGCAATCCGGCCGCAACTAGGACTACATGGTCACCGAATCTGAGCCCTCTAGGTCGAACAGAACCGGAGTTGTGGGTTCCAGGTTTCTGCTCATTCTGACTTAGCCGGTTCAAAGCTTTCTCCACCATTGCGCTCAATGGTAGGACCCTCCTCGCCGGCGTGACCTTTTCTCGCCGCCATTACTGCTCGGACCCTGTTGGGGTCAAGTGAGGGGGTTCCTAACATCTAGAGGCAAAATGAATTTTATTTCTAGGTGCCCTAGAACAGAAGTTCCCACATCAATTGACCTAGTTCCCACGCCAATTGCCGTAGTTCCTACGCCAATTGCGCGACCAGGCAGTAACAAAACAGTGCAGCAAGCCTCTACATTTGTTACACTGTCAAAGGAGCAAATGGAAACAATGTGAGGCAATTCAACATGTTCTTTTATTGGTGGGGTCAGTACAAAAACATTTATTTACAAATACTGTACAATGTTGAAGCATTTTAAGTAACATCTCCTTTATTAAAGAAACCCAGTACTGTATACAGTACAGTACAGTGGGATGGTGCGCAACACTGTCAGTCAGACCTGCACCAGTTCAATCCTAGAGGGCAGCAAACAGGGCAGGTTTTCAGGGCAACATTGAAAACCGTGCCTGTTTGCGGCCCTCAGGGACTGGAGTTGTGCATGTCCTGTGAAAAAAAACACACAACAACATCTCCTTTGTTTAAGTACAGCAGGTACTGTAGGGCAAAACATGTACAGTACAATACAGTTCTGCACAACAGTATGGTCTCACTGACAGTCCTCCACATTGTCCATCCATGGCCGATTCCTTGCATGGCGCAAAACACCATTAATGCAGTCTCTAACGCCTTTCATTACAGGATCTGTAACTGTATAAAAGCGCCGCAATTCTTCCACAATGTTTTTCCTTAAATTGGCAGGAAGGGCCTTTTTTACGCGATTCCCATCGTAGTTCACTTTGAACACCCACTCGCAGTACAACGTGTAGGGAACATGGTGCTTAAAAATGATCAAGGCATACTTGTGGGGTACACCAGCACTCCTCACCCTATACTTCTCCCTAAGCGCCGCTGTCAGATCGCGCAGGGTGATGTCGGGCACTGTTTCGATGCGAGCGGGTGTAGGTCTTTTGGGAGCGGGTGTGCTTGTGGTGACGGGCGATGGTAGGATGTCTGGGAGGAAGCTTTGCTCCAGTCATGGTCGCCGTGTTGTCTCCTGGCGTGGTCTTGACGGGGTTGTCATGTCCTCCTCAACGGCATACATGTACACTACATCTTGTGGTGGAGGGGGGGCGCTTGGTGATGGAAGGGGGTTGAAGGTCCCATTCATCACATCCATGTCACCCTCCTGCTCCGGCGTCGGGGAAACAGGGGCATTAGCACCGAGCAAATAATGTATGCCTGCAATGTCAGCCTCTATCTTCTCCATCCGTTGATCCATCCGTTGCTCCATTTGCAGCATCCGTTGCTCCACATTTAACATTGTCTCCAGAAGCAGATCTATCTTTGCCAGCACAATAGAATTCCCGGGGAATTTCCCGGAGGATGAGATGGGGGTTCCATGGAGAGAAGCGGCATCGATGGAGAGTGGAGGAGGTGACCTGTGGATACCCGGTAGAGGAGAAGCGGTAGCGTCGAAGAGGGATGGAGAAGGTGACCTTTGGATTTCCGGGCGAGAAGCAGAGTCGTGTAAGAGCAAAGGAGAAAGTGACCCGTGGATTTCAGAGGCGGCAGCGTCGTCAGATGGAACCGGAGAAGATGGGGGTGGAGAAGACGGGATGAAGATTTCCGGGACAGCTACAGCAGAGTCGTCGAAGCATATGGGAGGAAGTGGTCTGCGGGTCCGATGGGTTGGCTGCCATTCGTTTTGTGTCGAGAGTACATCACCGTATATCTTCTTCACATAATGAGGCTTACGTCTAAGAAAACCCTTAACCTTTGGGGTCAGCAGAAGGTTTTCTTTATTTGCCTTAGCCTGTCGCTTTTGCCTTGGCATGGAAACGGCAACCGCCTTTCGCTTTTTCAGCATGACAGGCACGGCAGAGGTGAGTGGGTTTTTGCGTCCATAGAAACGGGGATGCTCCATGGAAGCAGGTGGCACAATGCAGTACAGTATCTGGACAAGGGCAAGTTCAGATAAAGAACAGCGAGTGCTGGTCTATTCAAAGTGTGTGACCTTTTATGCATGGCGGCCAGGTACAGGTGTTGAAAGTGGGCGTACTCTAATGTGAGTCATTACCGTATAAATACACCATCCATTTTGTGTATTGACTGCACATAGAATACACATCGACTAAACATCGAATATACATTCTTGTGTTTGTACTGTATTTCTTTCTACTCGCAGCAATGCCTGTTAAAAAGATTTCAAAGGATCTCAGCATGCGAATTAAGGAGATGTACAGGAGCGGACACCAAATTGCTGCTATCCAATGCTGGTTAGCTACTTCTGACCTCGTTGTGCCATTAACCACCATGAGCTATCATGCACAAGGAAAAAACAGAGACCGGAAAAAGGCACCAAGGGTAACAAACGAGTAAGTATATTTATAAAACTTAACAACAACAAAAATATAGAAAACTGTACTGTACATCTACAGTACAGTTCTGTATCTACTGTAATACTGTTGTTATTTCTGTTGATTTATATTACAACATACTGTACAGTAGTTTGTCTATTTATATTTATAGTACAGCAGTATACATTTTTTGTATATTTCAATTAATCTTACAACGGTATATACTGAATAGGATGTACTGTATATTTATATTTATATTACAACAGTATATTTATTTTGTATATTTATATTTATAGTACAACAGTATATATATTTTGTCTATTTATATTTATAGTACAGCAGTATACATTTTTTGTATATTTCAATTAATCTTACAAAGGTATATACTGAATAGGATGTACTGTATATTTATATTTATATTACAACAATATATTTATTTTGTATATTTATATTTATAGTACAACAGTATATATATTTTGTCTATTTATATTTAATGTATATTACAACATTACATTTATATACATTTTATATTGCTGCATATTAATAAAACAATATAATTTCTTTACATTGTAGGGAGACAACTGTTCTGGTGGACAAAATAAGTGAGGAGAATGATGAAAGGAGTGCATTAAGGGTTAAAACACTCTGCAGGAAAAGCACAATCTGACTGTATCCGAGAGCAGCATAAAGAAGATGAGATGCAGCATTGGATGGAAATATGGACGTGTGAGGTTAGTACTGGACAGTACAGGAGGTAAAATTGTTGTTTCGCAAACTGTACTGCACTGTGCCGCAAATTTTTTTTATTCCTTGTCATTACAGAGTGTACCCCATGATACGGGACGCAAACAAAATCAAAAGAGTGCTCCAGGCCCAGGCATGGATCGACAGCGGGGAGACTTTCCAGGATTGCATCTTCACAGATGAGTCTACTGTGTCGCTGGAGAGATTTGCAAGATTTGCATTCCACAAAAAGGCCGCTTATCTTTGAAGCCGCGGCCAAAACACCCTGTGAAGCTGCATGTGTGGGGTGCCATCTCTAGGCGTGGACCGGGATGCATTGTCATCTTTGAAGGTAAAATTTATCAAATATAATGTCGCCTAATGCACTGTACTTGACTAGTGTTGCCTTACCGTATGCACTGTACTGTACTATTGTGCAGTTTTTTGAGCACTTTTCTTTTCTTGCTATAGGAATCATGAATAAAGCTTTCTTCCAAGACAACATTGTGCCCGAGATAGTGCAATACATCACACGCGAGTTCCCCAATGGTCACCGCTTCTACCAGGACAACGATCCGAAGCACACTGCGTCAACGGCGCATATCCTTGAGCGCGGCATCAACTGGGTGAAGACGGCAGCGGAGTAAGTGCAGTAGACCGTGTCCCATTTTTGTTCCCCACTGTTTTTAGCTCTTAAACCAATTGTCCTTTCTTTCCAATGACAGGTCGCCAGACTTCAATCCGATCGAAATGGTCTGGCATCAGCTGAAGGACCATATCCGGAAAGTGGCGAAACCCTCCAAAAAGGATGAGTTGTTGAAAGGCATACTGAGTTTTTGGAACGATGTACTCACCGTGGAACGCTGCAATAAATATATAGACCATATTGCCACTGTGTTGCCCATTGTCATCGCGCGTAATGGGCAAGCATCAGGAAAGTAGTACTGTGCTGTAGTATTGTAAGTACAGTATGTTACAGGTAAGTATGGCACAGATTTTTTCAGCACTCTTTGATAAAGTCCCAACGGGACGAAATGCATCAGAGGATGGTCCACGTGTAATTTTAATGGCTAGTATGCCGCAATAAAGCTTTTTTTCTTATTGCACAATTGCCTTAGCCAGACCTTCATTCTGCTGTGCTCGCAATCCCCACTTTTTCTTTCAGATAGTAAGAGTATACAGTAGTTAGTTTTTTCTTTACAGAGAGAGCAGCACCAGCCATCAGGTTACAGTACATAGAATTTAACAGTAGTCAGAGTATACAGTAGTTCCAGTACAGTATACTGTACAGTAGACTAGTTTGACAGTACTACAGAAACTGCCTACTAACTGCCCCATTTTTTTTCTTTCCAGAGAAAGCTGCACCAGCCACCTACAGTAGTTCTGCCATAATACAGTACAGTAACTGCATTAATTTTTGGTTTTCTTGTCGTTCCAGGAAAAACGGTGGCCTAGGGGGATGGTGGCGTTGTGTACAGTCAAATCTGCTTGTACAGTCAAATGTACAGTATATAAATAGCAGCAATGATGTACACAAAACCTATCCTCTCTCAATGAACTACTGTACTGCAGACAGAATGAGGAAAAGATAAAGACTAAAGAAAAAATAATTTTACTATACAGTATATACAGTATATTATACAGTACATTACAGTACTGTACTGTATATACTGTAGTATTAAATAATATTCTTATACTGTATATGCGTTCTCCCTTAATGTGGTGCAAACTGAGCTCTTAGCTACTACCGTCACTATTTTTGATCATTCTTCTTCCTCTAGGGTTTATATATCAGTTTTTGTCCCACCTTTTCCTTTGAATCGATGACCTCTCTGTACAATTGTGATGTGAGTCCGCTAGTACTCAACCAGACAAAGCTTTTCGAATGTGGTCAATTGGGGCCTGGGGGAAATTTTATTATAAAATGCTCGAATTTGAAGGTATCTAAACCCTTCCTGCAATGGGAAGTTTTTGTAAGATCTAATTTGCTCGAAGGTTTTGATTGCCTTTCTCCCTTCCAGGTCTCTAAGCCCGTGCATTCCATTTTGTTTCCAAATGATAAATTCCGCTCTACTCAGGCCTGGAGCAAAGTCTGGGTTACCCCACAGGGGTGTCATCAACGAGCCCCTAGTGGTGAGTACACATTTAAATTTGGTGGATTCCCAGACCGACAGTGAGTTGGTCATTGAGGCCAACGGCTTACTTATCAGTCTAGTTGCTGTTTTGTGTAACCAGATTAAATTGTTCAGCTCCAATGGGGAGCAGACTTCCCTCTCCAATGCCACCCATCTTTTCAAGTCAGGGTTCGTGTGCCATTGGGAAATTTGACATAATTGCGCCGCTTTATAATAGGACAACAAACAAGGTAACGCCAGCCCCCCGGCCAATGGTGTTTTTTTAAGAATCATACCCTTTTACTCTCGTTTTTTTACCTCCCCATATGAATTTGGTTATAGCAGACTGAAGTGAGAGTATGTCCTTTAGTCTGAGTGACACAGGTAATGTCTGAAATACAGCCGCGGACACTTTTATTTGAACACTTCTCGGTTATTTTCCGGTGACTTTTTCAGAATGCCACGCGCTTGACCGCGTTCATGCCACATTCATGCCGTATTCATGCCGCATTCATGCCGGCCGTCACCCGCGCTTGATCTGTTTAATGATAATGGTTCGGATTTAATTGGGTGCAATTCTTCGCGGATCCGCCAGGTGGCAGATATTCATGAATTGTAATGAATTCTAATGTGTACACTACAGTACTGTACATGTGCTTCAGTAACGTGTCGACGTGCAGGTGTTTAAAAAATACCACTGTGGTCCATTGTGAATTGACCTTGGTACTGAAGTTACAATACTGTATCAATTTAGGCTTTTCATATTAAAAAACTCAATGCAGTGTCTGGTGTTCTATTGTCCAGAGTTCTGAGATGAGTACACCACCGCAGTGCATATGCAAAAACCCGGCATAACGTACGCTTATTTAATATGGTCCGCAATTAATGCAGTAGATAAGATGGCCACAGTTGGTCAAATTTATCAATATTTTATCGAAAATTATGATTTTTACAAATTTTCACCAGATGCGCGTGTGTGGAAAAAGTTATGTATCGATCCGTGGTTTTTTCGTATTGATCCCGGAGTTAGAGGAGGGTATTGGTGTGTTGCGACAGATTTTTCCAGTATCTTTGATCATGGAGACTTCAAAAGGCGAAAGGCCATGGTAAAATATACTATATACATACAGGCACTCTATTTACTACTAACCATATATACTTACCTCACTATATGGTAGATCTGTAGATATATAGTATATCTGAGATATGGTAAGTGAACAATGTTCAATATAGTGCTCTAATGACCGTGATGGTAAGACATCTAGTGATGCAATAAATACTTGATTGAAGATTGGTGGCTAGGTGCAGGTATAAAGGTGAGTAATGAGGTATATATGGGTGAGTATGAGTGTCTCTGCCCAAATGTATGTCCTGGTGAGTGTGGGTGATGGAGATATATGAGCCCCACCCCCTCACTGCCAATGTGGACTGGGTCTGACAACTGCCTGATATCACCAATATAAATACCCCAAGTACAGGTAAAGTACCAACTCACGTGACCATGCCCTTGTAGCCTTCCAGGATGCGTGCTTCTGCAGATAGAAGAGGATATGGTAGCCACACGTGCAGGTGATGCAGTGCACAGCAAAGGAACAGGATACAGCAGAACAGCAGCAGTAAAATAAAAGTCCTTTATTGTATCTTTATGGTGCAGACAGGGATAGGTGTAAAAAGCCTCCTTCTCCTACGCGTTTCACGCCTTTAGGGCGCTTCGTCAGGGAGTGTAGGTAGGTGTGCCATGTTCACCCTCTTATAGTGGTCTAAATTAACTATAATTGAAAAATCGCCGTTTTGATCGAAAACCGGAAGTGACGCGATGATCACCTAAACCGGAAGTGACGTCGCGCGATGCGCGATACTATAGGGATGGTAATATAACTACTAGTAAATGTTAACACGATCATTCCTCAACTTGTGGCAGCAAGAGGACCATATAGCAGGCTAATCTCTTACTCTGCCTATGAATAAAAGAATCTAATGCGATCGTCATTCCCAACCGGAAGTGACGTGTCGCAATGATACAGGAAATGATCTATGTGTGTAAACAATATGGGTTGTCATAGCACCCAAAAAACGGCAGTCTATTCTGGAAAAAATGGAAAACAACTGGCAAAACGAGGGGGGGGGGGCGGGGGGAGGGTAATATGGCACAGATATCTTGCTAAATAGACAAATGGCTAATATATAAAGCAAGGTATATTAAAAACAACTAACATAGATCTATATGCATATCAGAGGACATAATGACATCACAGTTCAATATATATTAGGAGCAGGATATTGCAAGAAAAATGCAAATAACAAATATGTATACAGAGATGTTGGGCTATGAAAATCTTAGTTAAAGAGAGATTATTCCTATAAATACTAATCACACTCATATTACAAAAAAATCACAATAATCATTAATGTATATACAATTATGATAGGAAATGTTTCAGTTCCCAATCTGTATTTATACCCCCGGGTGATAGTGACCCGAGGGTATAAATCCAGAACATTTCTCTTATGTTAAGTGTCCCTTCCCTATTGCCTCCCCTTGTATGTTTGGGGATATACTCCAATGCATTGAATGTAAATGTTTCTATGGAGCCATGTGGGCAGTCACAAAAAATGTTTGGCTACAGGCAAATTTGGATCACTCTTTTTGATTGATCTTAGATGTTCAGAAATCCTGACTTTTAGCGGACGAATTGTCCTGCCAATATATATTTTGCCGCAAGCACAATTTAATTTATATACCACATAGTTTGTGTTGCATGTCATAAAATGACTGATCTTGTATTTTTGGCCTGTGTGTTTATTAACAACTTCTGACAATGGAGTAGCATATTTGCAATATGTACAGTTCCCACATTTGTGGAATCTCTTGGGGAGTGTTTTGTTTTTGAAATCTGAAACAAAGAGGCTTGGTGACAGGTGGTATCCTATAGTTTTGGCCTTTTTGTAGACAAATTTTGGAGTATTAGATGCAACTGTAGTAAGGTCTTTGTCTAGTTGTACTATTTTCCAATGTTTCTCGACTATTTTTTTAATGAGTTTAGCCTGATTATTGTATTGTGTAATGAAAAATAGTCGAGAAACATTGGAAAATAGTACAACTAGACAAAGACCTCCAAAATTTGTCTACAAAAAGGCCAAAACTATAGGATACCACCTGTCACCAAGCCTCTTTGTTTCAGACTCCAAAAACAAAACACTCCCCAAGGGGTTCCACAAATGTGGGAACTGTACATATTGCAAATATGCTACTCCATTGTCAGAAGTTGTTAAAAAACACACAGGCCAAAAATACAAGATCAGTCATTTTATGACATGCAACACAAACTATGTGGTATATAAATTAAATTGTGCTTGCGGCAAAATATATATTGGCAGGACAATTCGTCCGCTAAAAGTCAGGATTTCTGAACATCTAAGATCAATCAAAAAGAGTGATCCAAATTTGCCTGTAGCCAAACATTTTTGTGACTGCCCACATGGCTCCATAGAAACATTTACATTCAATGCATTGGAGTATATCCCCAAACATACAAGGGGAGGCAATAGGGAAGGGACACTTAACAAAAGAGAAATGTTCTGGATTTATACCCTCGGGTCACTACCACCCGGGGGTATAAATACAGATTGGGAACTGAAACATTTCCTATCATAATTGTATATACATTAATGATTATTGTGAATTTTTTGTAATATGAGTGTGATTAGTATTTATAGGAATAATCTCTCTTTAACTAAGATTTTCATAGCCCAACATCTCTGTATACATATTTGTTATTTGCATTTTTCTTGCAATATCCTGCTCCTAATATATATTGAACTGTGATGTCATTATGTCCTCTGATATGCATATAGATCTATGTTAGTTGTTTTTAATATACCTTGCTTTATATATTAGCCATTTGTCTATTTAGCAAGATATCTGTGCCATATTCCCCTCCCCCCCGCCCCCCCTCTTCATTTTGCCAGTTGTTTTCCATTTTTTCCAGAATAGACTGCCGTTTTTTGGGTGCTATGACAACCCATATTGTTTACACACATAGATCATTTCCTGTATCATTGCGACACGTCACTTCCGGTTGGGAATGACGATCGCATTAGATTCTTTTATTCATAGGCAGAGTAAGAGATTAGCCTGCTATATGGTCCTCTTGC
The DNA here is from genome assembly GCF_040206685.1 of Ascaphus truei. Classification (NCBI taxonomy): domain Eukaryota; kingdom Metazoa; phylum Chordata; class Amphibia; order Anura; family Ascaphidae; genus Ascaphus; species Ascaphus truei. The sequence continues at coordinate 483,412,941 of NC_134484.1, forward strand.
TGCCACAAGTTGAGGAATGATCGTGTTAACATTTACTAGTAGTTATATTACCATCCCTATAGCATCGCACATCGCGCGACGTCACTTCCGGTTTAGGTGATCATCGCGTCACTTCCGGTTTTCGATCAAAACGGCGATTTTTCAATTATAGTTAATTTAGACCACTATAAGAGGGTGAACATGGCACACCTACCTACACTCCCTGACGAAGCGCCCTACAGGCGTGAAACGCGTAGGAGAAGGAGACTTTTTACACCTATCCCTGTCTGCACCATGAAGATACAATAAAGGACTTTTATTTTACTGCTGCTGTTCCGCTGTATCCTGTTCCTTTGCTGTGCACTGCATCACCTGCACGTGTGGCTACCATATATCTGAGATATATGTGGTGGCTATAATTAATTATTCTGCGACCTCGTTATATGGCATATTTAGCTATATTAGATACATCTGATAGCTACAAGTATCCTGTTCTGCCAGTTGCACAAGAGGACCTTTTGCGACCCTATATCTACTTTACTCTCAGTTCAGCAGCTTTTTAGGCAGCAGAGATATACACCTATAGGCATTTTGTCTACTGTTAGCCATATATATTTACCTCACTATATGGCATTTTTGCAGTACACCAGATACATTTGGTGACTATCAGTTCTCTGTCTTGTTAGCTGCAATATAGGGTGCTATCACTAATATATATATATATACAGTGCTTGACAAATCACCCAAAAATCTACTCGCCGAACCAAAAAATCTACTCGCCACCTAGTAAACCCCCCAACCCCGCCCCCACCCGCCCCAACCCGCCCCTAGTACCGCCCCCAACCCCGCCCCCAACCCCGCTTTAAAATAAAATATATAAATAAAATAAATGTAATAAATTCCTAGTAAGAACATTTATTTTTGACATAAGTTTATTTATTGTATTACATTATACTACAATTAGTCCTTGTTACGTGTGTGTGTGTTTGTGTGTGTGTGTGTGTCTGTAAGTAAATGTCGGATCTAGAAATAAAAGCCAGATGTGAATGACTAGTTTCCTGAACCCCTTAACCAGTGTCTGGACGTCTCCGCTTCACAATATCTAAAGCAGCAATCCTACCTGGGATCTTACCTGATCCGCAGTCCCTCAATGTCCAGGTGCCCTCATTCCCACAATGTTATACATTGGAGGGGATGTGTTCCCTACCTGTCTTCTGGGTTAGGGGGGATTCCGATGTCTCTCGTGTGAAGCTTGAGTCAGATCTGGAAGAAAGCAGTATAGGTTATTTCGGTGTAGTGTAGGGCAGTTAAGATATATAGGTAAATAAGATATCCATAGTGTGAGACAGACATAGTGTGGGTGAGAGAGTGTGAGACAGCAGAGTGCGGGTGAGAGACACAGAGAGAGACAGAGAGGGTGAGAGACAGAGAGGGTGAGAGGTAGAGAGGGTGAGAGGCAGAGAGGGTGAGAGGCAGAGAGGGTGAGAGGCAGAGAGGGTGAGAGGCAGAGAGGCAGAGAGGGTGAGAGGCAGAGAGGGTGAGAGGCAGACAGGGTGAGAGGCAGAGAGGGTGAGAGGCAAAGAGGGTGAGAGGCAGAGAGGGTGAGAGGCAGAGAGGGTGAGAGGCCGATAGAGAGAGGGGGTGATTGGGTAGGTGGGGTGACTGGGTGATTGCGTGACTGGCGGGGTGACTGACAGGGTGGGTGACTGTGACAGGGTGGGTGACTGTGACAGGGTGACTGTGACAGGGAGGGTGACTGACAGGGGGGGTGACTGTGACAGGGGAGGGTGACAGGGTGACTGTGACAGTGTTACTGTGACAGGGTGGGTGACTGTGACAGGGGAGGGTGACTGTGATAGGGAGGGTGACTGTGACAGGGGAGGGTGACTGTGACAGGGGAGGGTGACTGTGAGAGCGGAGGGTGACAGAGTTACTGTGACAGGGCAGGGTGATAGGGTGACTGACACGGGAGGGTGACAGGGTGACTGTGACAAAGTGACTGTGACGGGGAGGGTGACAGGGTGACTGTGACAGGGAGGGTGACTGTGACAGGGGAGGGTGATAGGGTGATTGACAGGGGAGGGTGACAGGGGAGGGTGACAGGGTGACTGACTGTGACAGGGGAGGGTGACAGGGTTACTGCGACAGGGGAGGGTGATAGGGTGACTGACAGGCGAGGGTGACAGGGGAGGATGACAGTGGAGGGTGAGAGGGTGACTGTGACAGGGTGGGTGACTGTGACAGGGGAGGGTGATAGGGTGACTATGACAGGGTGACGGTGACAGGGGAGGGTGACAGGGTGACTGTGACAAAGTGACTGTGACGGGAGGGTGACTGTGACAGGGGTGGGTGACAGGGTGACTGTGACAGGGGAGGGTAACTGTGACAGGGGAGGGTGACTGACAGGGGAGGGTGACTGACAGGGGAGGGTGACAGGGTGACTGTGACAGGGGAGGGTGACTGTGACAGGGAGGGTGACAGGGTGACTGTGACAGGAGAGGGTGACTGTAACAGGGGAGGGTGACTGTGACAGGGGAGGGTGACTGTGACAGGGGAGGGTGACAGGTTGACTGTGACAGGGAGGGTGACTGTGACAGGGTGACTGTGACAGGGAGGTTGATTGACAGGGGAGGGTGACTGTGACAGGGGAGGGTGACTGTGACAGGGGAGGGTGATTGTGACAGGGGAGAGTGACTGTGACAGGAGAGGGTGACTGTGACAGGGGAGGGTGACTGTGACTGTGACAGGGTGACTGTGACAGGGTGACTGTGACAGGGGAGGGTGACAGGGTGACTGTGACAGGGGAGGGTGAATGTGACAGGGGAGGGTGACAGGGTGACTGTGACAGGAGAGGGTGACTGTGACTGGGGAGGGTGACAGGGTGACTGTGACAGGGGAGGTGACTGTGACAGGTGAGGGTGACAGGGTGACTGTGACAGGGGAGGGTGACTGTGACAGGGGAGGGTGGCAGGGTGACTGTGACAGGGAGGGTGACTGAGAGGGGAGGGTGACTGTGACAGGGGAGGGTGACTGTGACAGGGGAGGGTGACTGTGACAGGGGAGGGTGACTGTGACAGGGAGGGTGACTGTGACAGGGGAGGGTGACAGGGTGACTGTGACAGGGGAGGGTGACTGACAGGGGAGGGTGACTGACAGGGGAGGGTGACAGGGTGACTGTGACAGGGGAGGGTGACTGTCACAGGGGAGGGTGACTGTGACAGGGGAGGGTGACAGGGTGACTGTGACAGGGGAGGGTGACTGTGACAGGGGAGGGTGACTGTGACAGGGGAGGGTGACTGACAGGGGAGGGTGACAGGGTGACTGTGACAGGGAGGGTGACTGTGACAGGGTGACTGTGACAGGGAGGGTGATTGGAAGGGGAGGGTGACTGTGACAGGGGAGGGTGACTGTGACAGGGGAGGGTGACTGTAACAGGGGAGGGTGACTGTGACAGGAGAGGGTGACTGTGACAGGGGAGGGTGACTGTGACAGGGTGACTGTGACTGTGACAGGGTGACTGTGACAGGGTGACTGTGACAGGGTGACGGTGACAGGGTTACGGTGGCAGGGTGACGGTGACAGGGTGACTGTGACAGGGAAGGTGACTGTGACACGGGAGGGTGACAGTGTGACTGTGAAAGGGGAGGGTGACTGTGACAGGGGAGGGTGACAGGGAGGGTAACTGTGACAGGGTGACTGTGACAGGGGAGGGTGACTGTGACAGGGGAGGGTGACAGGGTGACTGTGACAGGGGAGGGTGACTGTGACGGGGGAGGGTGAATGTGACAGGGGAGGGTGACAGGGTAACTGTGACAGGGGAAGGTGACTGTCACAGGGGAGGGTGACAGGGTGACTGTGACAGGGAGGGTAACTGTGACAGGGTGACTGTGACAGGGAGGGTGACTGACAGGGGAGGGTGACTGTGACAGGGGAGGGTGACTGTGACAGGGCAGGGTCACTGTGACAGGGGAGGGTGACTGTGACAGGGGAGGGTGACAGGGTGACTGTGACAGGGGAGGGTGACTGTGATAGGGGAGGGTGACAGGGTGACTGTAACAGGGGAGGGTGACTGTGACAGGGGAGGGTGACAGGGTGATTGTGATAGGTGAGGGTGACTGTGACAGGGGAGGGTGACAGGGTGACTGTGACAGGGAGGATGACTGTGACAGGGTGACTGTGACAGGGAGGGTGACTGACAGGGGAGGGTGACTGTGACAGGGGAGGGTGACAGGGTGACTGTGACAGGGGAGGGTGACTGTGAGAGGGGAGGGTGACAGGGTGACTGTGACAGGGATAGTGACTGTGACAGGGTGACTGTGACAGGGAGTGTGACTGACAGGGGAGGGTGAATGTGACAGGGGAGGGTGACTGTGACAGGGGAGGGTGACTGTGACAGGGGAGGGTGACTGTGACAGGGGAGGGTGACAGGGTGACTGTGACAGGGGAGGGTGACTGTGACAGGGGAGGGTGACAGGGTGACTGTGACAGGGGAGGGTGATAGGGTGACTGTGACAGGGTGACTGTGACAGGGTGGGTGACTGTGACAGGGTGGGTGACTGTGACAGGGTGGGTGATAGGGTGACTGTGACAGGGTTACTGTGACAGGCTGGGTGACTGTGACAGGGGAGGGTGACTGTGACAGGGGAGGGTGACAGGATGACTGTGACAGGGGAGGTTGATAAAGTGACTGTGACAGGGTGGGTGATAGGGTGACTGTGACAGGGTTACTGTGACAGGGTGGGTGACTGTGACAGGGGAGGGTGACTGTGACAGGGGAAGGGGTTGGGGGACTGTGACAAGGTGACTGACAGGGAGGATAACTTGACTGTGACAGGTCAGGGTGACAGGGTGACTGTGATAGGAGAGGGTGACAGGGGGCTGTCCAACCCACACACACACTACATGATGCTGCTATGGATGAGGGGGAGAAGGCAGGCGATCAGAGCAGTCAGCTCCCCGCCGCACCCTGTACCCACCTTGAGCTAACCGCGCCTGCCACTGCCCCGCTCCCCTCCCAGCGACAGCCACTGCCCCGCTCCCCTCCCAGCAACAGCCACTGCCCCGCTCCCCTCCCAGCGACAGCCACTGCCCCGCTCCCCTCCCAGCGACAGCCACTGCCCCGCTCCCCTCCCAGCGACAGCCACTGCCCCGCTCCCCTCCCAGCGACAGCCACTGCCCCGCTACCCTCCCAGCGACAGCCACTGCCCCGCTCCCCTCCCAGCGACAGCCACTGCCCCGCTCCCCTCCCAGCGACAGCCACTGCCCCGCTCCCCTCCCAGCGACAGCCACTGCCCCGCTCCCCTCCCAGCGACAGCCACTGCCTCGCTCCCCTCCCAGCGACAGCCACTGCCCCGCTCCCAGCGACAGCCACTGCCCCGCTACCCTCCCAGCGACAGCCACTGCCCCGCTCCCCTCCCAGCGATAGCCACTGGCCCGCTCCCCTCCCAGCGACAGCCACTGCCCCGCTCCCCTCCCAGCGACAGCCACTGCCCCGCTCCCCTCCCAGCGACAGCCACTGCCCCGCTCCCCTCCCAGCGACAGCCACTGCCCCGCTCCCCTCCCAGCGACAGCCACTGCCCCGCTTCCCTCCCAGCGACAGCCACTGCCCCGCTCCCCTCCCAGCGACAGCCACTGCCTCGCTCCCCTCCCAGCGACAGCCACTGCCCCGCTCCCAGCGACAGCCACTGCCCCGCTCCCCTCCCAGCGACAGCCACTGCCCCGCTCCCCTCCCAGCGACAGCCACTGCCCCGCTCCCATCCCAGCGACAGCCACTGCCCCGCTCCCCTCCCAGCGACAGCCACTGCCCCGCTCCCCTCCCAGCGACAGCCACTGCCCCACTCCCCTCCCAGCAACAGCAACTGCCCCGCTCCCCTCCCAGCGACAGCCACTGCCCCGCTCCCCTCCCAGCGACAGCCACTGCCCCGCTCCCATCCCTCCGCAGCAATCTCCCGCGCCGGCATCCCGGGCGAGGGAGCGTCGGGAGGCATTGCCCCCTCCCGAGGGAAGAAACACCACCAGCCCAACGGCACCTTCCCCCCCCCCCCCCGGCTCGGGCGGGCAGATGCCAAAAGACGGAGGAGCGGGAAGCCACACTCGCGCCCCTCCCCTACACACACAAATCTAAGTGTAGGTGCCGGTGGCCACACGGGACACGCCAGGGGGGCCGCACGGTGCACATCATCAGCACACAGCACACAGCACACAGTACACCACACAGCACACCACACAGCACAGCACACAGCACACAGCACAGCACACAGCACAGCACACAGCACACAGAACACAGCACACCACAGCACACAGCACACAGCACACAGAACACAGCACACAGCACACAGCACACAGCACACAGCACACAGCACACAGCACACAGCACACAGCACACAGCACAGCACACAGCACAGCACACAGCACACAGCACACAGAACACAGCACAGCACAGCACAGCACAGCACACAGCACACCTCTGCACCTGGCTCTGCAGCGTCCTGGATCTCCTCTGTCCACAGTTGCAGAGCAGGAAGAGTTGCAGCAGATCTGTGCTCATCAGCTAAAAGTCCTGGGCTAAGTGGCGCTGCCCCCCGGACCTGCTCTGCCCCCTCCTCCCCCCCGGTGCATATCCGTGCCATGTCTCGGCTGCAGGACTGGTGCGAGTTGAAGGACCTGCCCTCCGAGGCTGGGCTGCTAGGGAGGGATCCTCACTCCGGAGTCTACCTGCTGGAGATCACAGACCCCCGCGCCTGGCTCTCTGCCCCCTCCCTGCAGAGTGATCACCCAAACTACCCAGGACATACTTGAAAACGAGAGATACCTCTCAATGTATTACTTCCTGGTAAAATATTTTACAGAGAAATATTTTATTCAGAGGTTGGCAAGGGTAGCGGTGGCCATTACAAGTGTGCAGGAGCTCAGGGAGGTTGCGCAGGCGCAGTTAAGCGTAGCGGCGGCCATTACAGCTTCGCACAGGCGCAGTAGAGATCACGCACGCGGTCCCCATGTGAAAGAGGTCCTGAGTGGACTACATGTCCCAGCAGCCTCTGGGGAATGCCCTATGATCCCTGTCACCTGCAGCCAGCCACTGAGACTTGCAGATTCTCTGCAGCAGGGAATTGGATACATTGTTGTGTGCAGAGTCAGGAAGCAGACAGTGAAGCACATGAATTAGTCAGGCTAAAGATACAGAGGGGGAAAGAAGGGGGGCAGAGAGCTGCGAGCTTCTGCCCTAGGCCCGAAATCCCCAGGCTAGAGTTGAGGCCCTGACTCCCCACTAGTGAGGGTGGGTGGTCATTGTAGAGGGAGAAAGGGGGTGGCCCGGTATTAAAGGGGTTGCACCCCATTTGGCCATCCCCTGACCTCACCAGGGAGACAAGGGGTTAACTGGGCTGAGGTCCAGAACTGTGATTTAACCCTTGTTATAACATGTAAATGTATTTCCCCCTGTTCCCCTGTTCCATTGTAATGTCTGGTTTAATCAGTGTCTGCATCACACACACACTAGAATCCATCCGGGAGCACAAGGGTTAATAGTCCTTTAATGATTATAGCTCTTTGTGTAGTTTTCCCGCCTTCTCAGGCACCATTTTGCAGGTCCCCATTGGCCGCCATTAGGGCTCAATGCATTTCAATAGAGAATTGTGCTGTTTTAGACCTGTTTCCTGTAAAGACCAGCAGGTGGCGTCCGAGAGGGAGAGCGGCGGTTTCCCATTGAAAGTCAATGGGCCCGTTGTCTTCAATGGAGATGCCTAGAGGTAACCTTCGAAGAACGAGTTGGCTGCCGTCCAGACCGCAAACCGCAAAGCGGATACAATGTCCTTTAAAAGAGCTAAAATCACTTGAGTCAAGTTCAACGTCAATTGGCGTGGGAATAAACAGTTCTAAGGCACCTAGAAATAAAATTCTTTTTGCCCCTAGTTCCTAGGCTTCCCCCCACTCGACCACAACCGGGTCCCCGAATCCTGGACCCCCGATAAGGGTCGAACCAGATAGAGCGGGTCACGCCATAGGCTTTGCCGGCGGCGGCAGAAACGGCTCCGAAAAATGACTAAGTGTGAAATGCTGTATTTTGGTATTCCATAGCTCCGGTTCCGGAGGGCCCAGTGGTTCAGGGTTTGGGGTATCTGTAGCCACTGCTCCGGCATCGCTGCAGAACCATCCTTGACCCGCTTGGACCAACCCGACGGAGTATGGACCCCCTTGAAAGTTTGGGATTTCTCCCATAGACTTCAAAGGCGGCCAAACCCCATTGACAGGCTAAGGCGGAAAACTCCCATTGACTTCAACGGCGGCATCGCCCCGTTGAAAGTCTATGGCGGGGATTCCCATAGCCGCCAACGGCGGCGGTTTGCCATTGAGAGTCTATGGCGGCGAAGCCCGTTGTTTTCAATGGGGATTTAGTGAAAAGCTGAGATTTCTTTTTAGCGGAGATTTTTGTATTAAAATGAAAAATGATTTAATGTGCATTTGTGTATATCCGGTTCCGAAGGTCGTAGAAAGTCTCTTTTTGGACCATATGGTGTCCCAGTTCCGGCAATGAGAACTGGGAAGTTTGGACCTGCTAGACCCAACGGAACCGGATATTTTAATATGTTTATATTTTATGTATGATACTGTGTCCCAAGGTATGGAGAAGACCCAGAGGAAATTCCTTTGCATACCAGGATAGCAGATGGCCCAAGAGGCGACCCAATGTCTAGGACTTAAGTATTGTTCAAAGGGTTTTGCCACCCTCACTGTTTATTTGTGGGTGGAGAAGGCTCAAACCAGAGCAGTTTTTAAGTGTCCCATTTAACACCTTCCAACAAAGGTTTTCCTGCCAGAACTCCAAATGGGTAGACTGGCTGGCATTCCATTTACCTATGTGGGGCTACAGAAATGAGACCCCAGAGTTCTACTGCGCCTGTGCCAGCTAGCAGGGGGGCATGTGTTCAAATGTGTTCCCACGTTAAAGATTGGCTGGAGATAATTGAAAACCAATCACAGGTACTTAATGTTAAGGATGGAGGGAAAAAAAGGTTTGCTGATATGGTTACCTGATATCACCTGAATGATTACCTGATTGCTGAGAGAAATGCTACATCATACTTCTCATTCCCCAACCCCTAAGTAAGTGTACTTCTTGTTTGTTACTGTATTATCTCGTGTGTTCACCTATCTTAAGGAATAAAATCACTTTATTATATATTAAGCCTCGTTCAGTTCAAACCCAGTTATTTTTGTGTAATATTAATAAGCCTGTGGAAGCTATCGTCACAGTCATAGGGACAGGCTCTTAGGTAAGGACCCTGTGCCTTCAGCTGTGTGTATATGCAGGGACAGGCCCTAGGATAGGAACCTGTCACTTTAGAGAGAGAGAGAGAGGGAGAGAGGTGTTAAGACCCAGAGACTGTCGCAGCACTCTAGCAGAGGTTTGGGATCACACCTCTGCAAGCACAGCAGCAGCCAAAAGGGTGGGATCGCCCTGGAAGGTATCCCTGGAGTAACCTTCACGTCGGATTCTTTGTGAAGTCCGTTTGCAGGTTGGAGCGCTCGGCAGGTAACATCCATAAGTGCACCAACTGTAAAACCAGAACATAGTGGCTACGCTGTCACACACACACCTACCTTACTTTGGGAGGGAAGTTGAACACGGTGTCGGTACACGGTGAGGGGTCGCGTCCTGCGAGACGTGTTAGTTTCTGTGTCTCCTATACAGAGGGACACTTACTGTATGACATGTAAGGTTATAGCCCAGTTAGGGGCAAGGTTACAGTTGCCAGCTAGTGGCAGAGGGTGGTACATATATCTTGTTGTGAATTGCTGATGTATGTGTTTAAAAACACAGATTAGGTAGCGCTAACTATATGGATAATCAATCCCTAAATTAGGGGGCTGCCTATATACTAAAAACTGACCCCCTGGTCAGATAACAAGAAAGGAAAAAAAGGATTAGTATTATAAAAGGCGCCAACATGAAAGGATATAATCACCACCAGGAGGAGACCGATGAGGATTCCAGGTGATAAAGATGTGCTTAAAAAAAGAGTAAAAAAACACAGGACATAGTGTAATACTGTTAAAACAAACAACATATACTAATACTAATTATATATCAGCTGAGATCAAGGGTGAATTGAAAATAACAACATTTAATAAAATAATTAAAACACTGGACATACAAAACATATACAAATGAAAATTTCAATGGGTAACAATTAAGGACAATTAATATGGGACCATGTAACAGCTGCACTGGGTGAATTGCCCACTCACCGGACGAAAGATATATACAAGCAGTGGATATATCTGAGAGTATCCCCTCTCTTTCTCCAGCTACCACTGCTACCGCATCAGCATCAGGGCCAGGGAGATGGTTGCAGCACGCCTGACTGTATGTGCGTCTCTCAATCCTTGTTTCCCCGCAGCTTGGCAGGTTTAGCCCGGTGGATTTGTGCAGCTCCCACCACTGCTGCGCTGAGTTTTGGGCCAAAGGAAAAAGCTGTACACGCCGGACAGCGTGGGCCTCCCTCCGCACTGGCGTTCTCTCCTCGTGGTAGTTTTCAAACAGCAGATTCGAGCGGATTTGATGATAGTCAACAGCAGATTCGTCACGGAACTTTGCAGGCAATTGCAATGCACTGGTTCAGGTCTCCACGAATTAACCCTACGCGTTTCGAGAGCGAGCTGCTCTCTTCCTCAGGGGTTCTAACAATGTGTCCCACAGTGTCCTCTTATATAGGTGTCCGAATAAATCCAATTACCACCCTAATTTAATTGTTGCACATGCGCAATCAACAGTGTGTGGAAATCAATGTCCCTTTACTCACACATGTGCAGTGGTTCTCAATAGTGGAAAAACAAATATAAACATGTTAAAAATAACGATCTCAGCTGTATATATATATATATATAAACATATTATAATGTGTATATGATGAATTATAGCACTAAGTTGGTGATAATAAATAAAGATATAAACCAAACGGTGAAGTGTGTGTTTGTGTAATATGTTATAGTGAGTACTGTGTAAAAAATAGCACTGAAAAAAGTGCTGTGAGGATACTTTAAATTAAGATGTGAAATAATGTGTATATAGAACATATATAATGTACTATGTGATTTTAATAAATATAATCTCCTATACAATTTGCGATTAAAAAATGTGTGTTAATAAACAATGAATTATATATCATATAATATTTGTGTGAAAATATATATGTGTAGTGATTTATAAATATATAAAAGAAAATGAATATATATATAATGTGTATAAACTACAAGTTTAAAAATTATAAAAAAAAAAATATTTTTTTTTATAATTAATTAAATATATGTGCTTATAAAGTGACAATTTTTATTAATTTAATGTGAAAACATGATGTTTCTACCAATATTTTACTTTATTAGAAATTACACCAATTAATAAAAATTACACCAATTAATAAAAAATGTATGCAATACAATATTTATACAATAATATTTATCATCTTTATACTAATTGTATGCACTACAATATTTGTACATTAATATCATCTTTGTTACACCCTTTAATGTAAGAATCAAGAATACAAACAGAATGGACAATCTACTATTTGAAATTACTGTACCAGAAAAGGTTTCAAATCGAAGTCAACGTTGAGGCCAAGTGGGGATAGGGTCTTTAGCTCGTAAATCCAATAAGACTCCCGTCTCCCCAATTGGCCTACAGCGTTTCCTCCTCTCCAGTTTGGGGTGATGGTCTCAATTGCCGTACATTTCAAACCAGTGGTGTCTTGGTTGTGCACTTGTTGAAAATGATAAGATACGTTGTGCGTTGTTAACCCTCTCCTAATGTTATATATATGTTCATATATGCGTCTTAGGACGGGTCTGGTAGTCATACCCACATATTGCAGACCACATGGACACTCCAAGAGATATATTACAAATGAACTTTTACAAGAAATGTGTTGTTGAATGGTATAATTTTTGGATGTCTTATTAGATGTGTATTGAGATGTTTTACTGCTATATTTGCACGCAGTACACCTATTGCATGGGAAGTAGCCTTTATTTGTGACATTATTACGTAACTTTGGTTCTAAAGATGGGCAGCTAGGGGCTAATTTGCGTCCGATATTTGGAGCTCTAGTAAATACTATCTGAGGATGTTCTGGCAATATCCCTTCAAGTTCTTTATCTTTTTTGAGGATGGGCCAATATTTTTTAAATATTTTCCTTATATTTGGTGCCATCTGATTGTATTGTGTTATAAAACTAATATTAGCATTTTTGTTTTTATCTTTGTTCTTATACTGTAAAAGATTGGATCTTTCCATCGCTGCCACTTCTGTTATCGTATTGTCAAGATCTTTAGAAGAATACTCTCTATCTAGAAATTTTTGCTTTAGATCTTTGGCTTGACTTTGAAATGTTTTGGCACATGAACTATTCCTTTTAAGTCTGATAAATTGTCCCTTGGGTATATTTTTAACCCAAGAGGGATTATGGTGACTGCGTGCATGGAGATAATTGTTTGCCTGTACGGGCTTAAAATAAGTGCAAGTTGCTATTTGATCATGATCGGCCGAAATGTGTAAATCTAAATATTCTATAGATGTTGAACTAGAATTAAAGGTGAATGTTAAATTATATGTGTTTTGATTCATATAATTTTTGAATTCTTCTAAGTGCTCTAAAGTGCCGGACCATATAAAAATAATATCATCTATGTTGCGCCGCCACAGGACCAAATCCGCTCCAAATGGGCAACTGGACCATATATGATGTTCTTCCCAGCTACCCATAAATAAATTCGCATAACTGGGAGCGAATTTGGTACCCATGGCGGTGCCACACACCTGTAAATAATACTTGGACATAAAATTAAAAAAATTGTGTTTTAATATAAATTGAATTCCAGAAATAATAAATGACTTTTGATCTGTTGATAAGGTAATATCTTTGTCTAATGTATCAGAGATTGCTTTGCATCCTTGGTTATGAGTGATAACTGTATATAAAGAACTTACATCAGCTGTGACAAAATAATAATGTGATTTCCATTGGATGTCTTTGAGGGTCTGCAATATGTGGGTAGTGTCCCTAACATAGGAGGGCAACTGCACAACGTATGGCTGGAGTTTATTATCAATATACTGGGATAGATGTGAAGTTAAAGATTGTATTCCCGATATTATCGGTCGGCCGGGGGGAAAGTTTAAATTTTTATGGATTTTTGGAATGATATAAAATAAAGGAATACGTGGGTGCAAATTATAAAGAAAATCAAATTCGTGTTTAGTAATGGTTTGTTGATCTAAACCTGTAGTGAGTAATTTACATAGTGATTGCTGATACTGAATAGTGGGGTCAGTGGGGAGGGGTTGGTATGTGGACACATCTCCTAGAATCCTAAGAGACACCTCGATATAGTATAATTTGTCCATAATTTTTTGGGGTGCACCCCAAAAAAATAAAGTATTTAAAAATCCATCAACGTTTTTCCCGAGATTTGTGAGTGATCCATTTGTGGATACGTTTGCCCAAATGGTCACCGATGATATTGAGGTTCAAAGCCGTAATTTTAAAATCAAACATGATAATCTAAGTGTGGAAGATAAAAACATTCTACGTGCACTTGAGGAAAATGATACAATAATCATTAAACCTGCTGACAAAGGGGGGGGGGGTTGGTAATTATGGACAAATTATACTATATCGAGGAGTCTCTTAGGATTCTAGGAGATGTGTCCACATACCAACCCCTCCCCACTGACCCCACTATTCAGTATCAGCAATCACTATGTAAATTACTCACTACAGGTTTAGATCAACAAATCATTACTAAACACGAATTTGATTTTCTTTATAATTTGCACCCACGTATTCCTTTATTTTATATCATTCCAAAAATCCATAAAAATTTAAACTTTCCCCCCGGCCGACCGATAATATCGGGAATACAATCTTTAACTTCACATCTATCCCAGTATATTGATAATAAACTCCAGCCATACGTTGTGCAGTTGCCCTCCTATGTTAGGGACACTACCCACATATTGCAGACCCTCAAAGACATCCAATGGAAATCACATTATTATTTTGTCACAGCTGATGTAAGTTCTTTATATACAGTTATCACTCATAACCAAGGATGCAAAGCAATCTCTGATACATTAGACAAAGATATTACCTTATCAACAGATCAAAAGTCATTTATTATTTCTGGAATTCAATTTATATTAAAACACAATTTTTTTAATTTTATGTCCAAGTATTATTTACAGGTGTGTGGCACCGCCATGGGTACCAAATTCGCTCCCAGTTATGCGAATTTATTTATGGGTAGCTGGGAAGAACATCATATATGGTCCAGTTGCCCATTTGGAGCGGATTTGGTCCTGTGGCGGCGCTACATAGATGATATTATTTTTATATGGTCCGGCACTTTAGAGCACTTAGAAGAATTCAAAAATTATATGAATCAAAACACATATAATTTAACATTCACCTTTAATTCTAGTTCAACATCTATAGAATATTTAGATTTACTCATTTCGGCCGATCATGATCAAATAGCAACTTGCACTTATTTTAAGCCCGTACAGGCAAACAATTATCTCCATGCACGCAGTCACCATAATCCCTCTTGGGTTAAAAATATACCCAAGGGACAATTTATCAGACTTAAAAGGAATAGTTCATGTGCCAAAACATTTCAAAGTCAAGCCAAAGATCTAAAGCAAAAATTTCTAGATAGAGAGTATTCTTCTAAAGATCTTGACAATACGATAACAGAAGTGGCAGCGATGGAAAGATCCAATCTTTTACAGTATAAGAACAAAGATAAAAACAAAAATGCTAATATTAGTTTTATAACACAATACAATCAGATGGCACCAAATATAAGGAAAATATTTAAAAAATATTGGCCCATCCTCAAAAAAGATAAAGAACTTGAAGGGATATTGCCAGAACATCCTCAGATAGTATTTACTAGAGCTCCAAATATCGGACGCAAATTAGCCCCTAGCTGCCCATCTTTAGAACCAAAGTTACGTAATAATGTCACAAATAAAGGCTACTTCCCATGCAATAGGTGTACTGCGTGCAAATATAGCATTAAAACATCTCAATACACATTTAATAAGACATCCAAAAATTATACCATTCAACAACACATTTCTTGTAAAAGTTCATTTGTAATATATCTCTTGGAGTGTCCATGTGGTCTGCAATATGTGGGTATGACTACCAGACCCGTCCAAAGACGCATATATGAACATATATATAACATTAGGAGAGGGTTAACAACGCACAACGTATCTTATCATTTTCAACAAGTGCACAACCAAGACCCCACTGGTTTGAAATGTACGGCAATTGAGACCATCACCCCAAACTGGAGAGGAGGAAACGCTGTAGGCCAATTGGGGAGACGGGAGTCTTATTGGATTTACGAGCTAAAGACCCTATCCCCACTTGGCCTCAACGTTGACTTCGATTTGAAACCTTTTCTGGTACAGTAATTTCAAATAGTAGATTGTCCATTCTGTTTGTATTCTTGATTCTTACATTAAAGGGTGTAACAAAGATGATATTAATGTACAAATATTGTAGTGCATACAATTAGTATAAAGATGATAAATATTATTGTATAAATATTGTATTGCATACATTTTTTATTAATTGGTGTAATTTTTATTAATTGGTGTAATTTCTAATAAAGTAAAATATTGGTAGAAACATCATGTTTTCACATTAAATTAATAAAAATTGTCACTTTATAAGCACATATATTTAATTAATTATAAAAAAATTTTTTTTTTTTTTTTATAATTTTTAAACTTGTAGTTTATGCACATTATATATATATTCATTTTCTTTTATATATTTATAAATCACTACACATATATATTTTCACACAAATATTATATGATATATAATTCATTGTTTATTAACACACATTTTTTTTTTTTTTTTTTTTACTTAAATTTTTATTAAACATTTTTTTTCATACAAAAGAAAAATTAACAAAACATATAACATATAAAAGGGGGGATAGGGGAGGGGGGGAAGGGATAGCATTTGTAAAAATATAGCATTGTACACAACAATTTAACTGTCACATATATCACTCTGTTCCAAGTATTCTAATCTATGTATGGGGATATACCTGCATGGCGAAACCAAGGAGCCCAAATCTCAGAGAATTGTGAGGTCGAGCCATTCAGATAGGCTGAGAGTTTTTCCATATAAACTATATGCCAAATTTTATTGTTTATTTGGTTTAAGGATGGGGGGGCAGGTTGTTTCCAATTTTTGGCAATTGTACACCGTGTAGCATTTAACATTTGGGTTAGTACTCTAGCTTTTTTTCGGGGAATATTGGCTATTGGCTTGCCTAACAATATATATACTGGGTCATGTGGGACAGTGATATCTAGGATCTTGTGTATTAAGGTGAACACTTCTGTCCAAGTTTGTTGGATTTTGGGACATGACCAGAATATATGCAGAATATCCCCAACTTCGCCACAACCACGCCAGCATAGTGGGGAGACCCCTGGGAGAAAAGAGTGCAGTCTGGCAGGAGTCATGTACCATCTGTATATTAACTTGTAAATATTCTCTTTTATTACAACGCACGATGAATTTTTGGAGGCAGCTTCCCAGATGTCTTTCCAAATATCGAGATCTATACAGACATTAAGATCTTTTTCCCAGGATACCATATAGTTATCGGGGGTTTGGTTGCTCTTGATAGAGGATAAACTTTGATATACTCTGGAGGTAATGCCCTTCATATGGGGCTGGTGTAGACACCAGTCTTCAAATAAAGTCAAAGCCTGGGGTTGACCTGACTTGTAGACTGATTGGATATAATGCCTAACCTGGAGAAATCTGAAAAAGTCGGCCGTGGGGATGTCATAATTCGTTTGTAAAGAAGCGAATGGGGGGACTTTCCCTTGAGTGAGAATATCCTTGACTCTCGTGAGTCCTTTTTGAACCCAGGTATGGGAGAGTGGGTTTTCTGTGTAAAAAGGAAGGGAGGGGTCCGAGAATAGGGGTTGCATGAGGGAAGGGGAACCAGTTAGTTGAAACTTGGATTTGAGGGAGTCCCAAAGATTACAGGCAAAGGATATCACCGGGTTCTTGAGACTCTCGGGTGGTCTAGACTTTTTGTTGAGCCAGAGAAGATTTTTTATTTTGCATGGGGAACAGATCAAATCCTCTATCTCGACCCACCTCCTTTCGGTTGTGTTTGAATGCCAGCTAACAAGTTGCCCTAATTGAGCTGCTCTATAGTAGTTTTGTAAGTTCGGAAGAGCTAAGCCTCCTTCTAATTTGGACTTATAAAGAATATCTTTGCGGACTCTAGGTCGCCTGTTTTGCCAGACAAATTTCAAAATTTTCTTCTGAATATTGTTTAGATCTTTCTGACAGATTTTAACCGGGAGGGTTTGGAAGAGGTAGAGGAGTCGAGGTAAAATGTTCATTTTAATAGTGGTTATTCTCCCAAACCAGGATATTATATATGGGTTCCAATTGGCTAAGTCCTTGACTATCTGCTCAAAAAAGGGTTTAAAATTTGCGTTGTATAGGGTCGAATAATGTTTTGTTAGTTGCACCCCTAGATATTTAATATGGTTCGCATTCCATTTAAAGTCAAAATTTAGTTGGAGTAATTTTACTAATTCTTTAGGGAGGTTTAAACTAAGGGCCATGGATTTGGAATGATTAATTTTATAACCTGAAAGTGAGCCGAATTCTGATAATACATGGAAAAGGTTAGGGAGGGATGTGAGGGGTTTTGAAAGTGTCAATAGAATATCGTCCGCAAAAAGAGCTATTTTGAATTCTTCCTGGCCAACAGAAATACCCGCAATATTGGGGTTCATCC
This sequence comes from Ascaphus truei, assembly GCF_040206685.1. NCBI lineage: Eukaryota > Metazoa > Chordata > Amphibia > Anura > Ascaphidae > Ascaphus > Ascaphus truei. The sequence goes on from NC_134484.1 coordinate 483,430,780, forward strand.
TTATCTGGCATGCTAATGGTTCTATGGCTAAGGCAAACAATAAAGGTGAGAGCGGACAACCCTGCCTGGTTCCATTTAATATTGGAAAGGGGTCAGACAGAGAGCTGTTCGTCCTTACAGTGGCCGTTGGTGTGGAGTATAGTGTGTTTATACTATTTAAAATTTTGGCTGTGAATCCCATCTGCGAAAGCGTAGCTGACATAAACTGCCAATCTAATCGATCGAACGCTTTTTCAGCGTCTAAAGAAAGTAATAGAGATGGGCACTTCGTGAGATTTGCTACGTGTATTAGATTCACTGTCCTCCTTGTGTTATCAAGGGCTTGTCTGCCCAGGACAAACCCCACCTGGTCCGGATGAATCAATTTAGGGAGGATACTATTTAATTTATTGGCCAGAATCTTTGCGTATAGTTTTAAATCTGTATTTAATAGCGAAATAGGTCTGTAGCTAGAGCACAGTAGGGGATCTTTCCCCTCTTTGGGGATTACCACTATGGTAGCTTGAAGCATGTCTCTAGGAGGGGGAGCGCCTAGTGTCATCTCATTGAAGACTTTGGTAAGAAATGGGAGGAGAGTTGTGGAATATTTCTTGTAATAAAGATTAGAGAATCCATCCGGACCAGGGGCCTTCCCAATTTTCAGGGATTTTATTGCTTCCATAATTTCCAGGGGCTCTATAGTTTTTTCAAGGTTTGTGATGTCGTTTGGGTCTAGAGTAGGGAGTCGGCATTTTGCTAGATAATTTCGAATTTTTATTGCTCTTTTCTCTTTAGCCGAGTCTCCCACGGGGCCTGGTAGATTGTAAAGGGATGTGTAGTAGTCCCTAAATGCATCGCTTATGATTTTGGGGTTGTGAGATACTGAGCCATTTTTAGTGTAGATGTTGTGAATTTTAGCCTTAGCTTGTTTTTGCTTTAATTTGCGTGCCAACATTCTATCTGCTTTATTACTTTTTTCATAGTACTTCTGTTGGCTCCATCTTATAGCTCTTTCTGCGTTTGACACTAACAAAAGGTTTAGTTCGCCCCTCACTGAGATTATCTGCCTATAATTTTTCCGAGATGGATTTGACTTGTGGGTAGATTCTAGTTCTGATAATTTTTGTGTTAGTGTTTCAATTTGTTTTGTTTTTTCTTTTTTTTTCTGAGAAGCCAGGGCAATCAGTTTGCCTCTTATCACTGATTTGTGGGCCTCCCAAAGGGTAAAAGAGGAAACCTCTGGGGTATTGTTTAATTCAAAGTATTGGGCCAGTTCTTTTTCTATTAGTTGGAGATTTTGTGAGTTCAGTAGTAGGGATTCATTCAGGGACCACGACCTTGTTTTATTTTTGGACGTGAGGCCAGCCAATTTGGTTATAAGCATAGAGTGGTCTGACCAAGCAGAGGGGGCAATTACTGCTGAGGAAATATTATTGCTAATTTGTTGGTCTATTAGGATATAGTCAATTCGAGAATAGCTATTATGGGGGTGAGAGAAAAAGGAGAAATCCTTTACATTGCTATTGACTAATCTCCAGGAGTCTACCAACAATAGATCCTTGGTCATAGATACAAGTCCCCGAGTGGGGGGGGCTATTTTTTGTGGCGGGGGGGGGACTGGGAGATTTATCTAGATTTGGGTCCATAATTGCGTTTAGATCTCCTGCTAAAATTAAAAGACCTTTCTGGACAGAGAGAATTAAATTTGTTAGTTCCTGGAAAAAGGACTCTTGATTTTCATTGGGGGCATAGGTGTTGACTATTGTTATATCAGTGGAGTCCAGTGACCCTGTAATAATTAGAATTCTCCCAGCGTGATCATTTTTAATTTTGTCTACTTTGAAGTTTAAATTTTTATGGAAAAGTGTTGCTACGCCATTTTTTTTCGTGGGAGCTGATGAGTGGTAGATTAGGGGGTAGTCATTGCTGAACAGCAGCGACTGATCCTCTTTTTTCAAATGAGTTTCTTGTAGCAAGATTATATCTCCTGCCAGTCTTTTGGCTTCCGAGAGAGCAATACGTCTCTTTCGGGGGGTGTTTAAGCCCTTGGTGTTTTGGGATATTATATTAATCGGCATGGTAGTGGTTCAAGGTTCTATAATACAAATGAACAGAGTGATAACTTACATACAGCTGAAGAGTCGGTACATCCGTCTTTGGAAACAATCTGGTATGGGAACATATACAACGAGAGATATACATATTATTACATGGTAGTGGCAAATGCTTGCAAAACTTGGAGGAGGGGAGGGATAGAGAGGGAGGGGAGGGGTAAACCGAGGACCCCGGCTTCCAAACATTGTTTGGGGGGACCAGCCATGGTAGGACCTGTGGTGCAAGTCTCTCGCACTCACAGGTTAAATGAACGTGAGGGGGGCGGGCAGTGGCCCAGCGGCTTGACGTCGCAGTGCTCCGTTGTTTAGGAGCTAAACTTTCGAAAAGGGAAAACAAAATCACCCCATAGAGTACGGGGTGGGTTGTGTGTGTGATCTTACACATCAGGGAAGTAAAAGCAAGAATGGGGGGCATTAAACGTTATAACTGTTTACAGCAACATGTCTTTTCTCAATTTTAAAGGCATTGAGTAGGGTTGACTGGCAACTATAGTTTGGCAGACTCTGCATTCGTATTTTACAGGGGGAGAGGGATAAATAACATGGAAAAATTACCTAAAACGTAACCTTTAATATTTTAACCTGTAATAGAGAATTGGTAGCTGAACTTTTGGAGACCAATTCTATTATAGACAACATATAAACTTATATTACAAATACAATTTTGTCTAGAAAACAGTTCCAAACAAACATTGTATGTCAGTCCTTTTAAGTGTTCGGGTTAGTTCAAACTGATTGTCCAACTTTGAATGATTCGAACTTGTGGATAACTTGGGAGAATAGTTTCACTATGAACAAGGAAGTAACCTAGATTTTGGGACTTGTCGTGGTCATTGTGGCTTGACCGAGTTGGTCGATGTGTTCCAGGTACCTCAAGTGTTGGTTAGATTTTAGGTGGGTTACTGGAGTGGGCCACGTCTCGGTGAGTACCTTAAGTCCAGACCACGTTGTGGCTTGTCTGCCATCTTAAATGGGTGTTAAATAAGTATCCAGCTCTAGTTCTTCAAGTGGGTTGGGTCTTTGCTCGCCCAGAGGTTGGTGTTTTCACCCATGCCTGGCGTTGTGCCTTAGGTGAATGACGAGGCTTTTGAGAGGCCTCCGGATCCTCTGGTTCGAGTAAGCCCAATGATCGTAGTTTTTCCTCACCTTCTTCAGGTGAGAGTAAGATGTACATCGTCTCTTGATGAGTGAACAAAATTTTGCACGGGAAACCCCAGCGATAGCGGATTTTATTGTTCCGCAGTGAGTTGGTGATCTGCGTGAACATTCTCCGTTTATTCAGCGTGGTTTGAGCCAAGTCCGGGAAGATGAGGAGTGGAACATTATCCTGCTCTATCTTTGGGGTGGTTCTAGCGGCTCTCAGTATTTCTTCTTTAATACGGAAATAGTGTAGGCGAGTGATCACATCTCGTGGCTTTGCTGGGTCTAGGCCTTTCGGCCTAGGAAGCCTATGGGCTCTGTCCATCTGAAGTTTTTCATCCGATGTTTCGGGTAACAGGGACATGAAAAGCCGAGTGAGATAAGCATCCAATTGGGCATTGTCCACTTCTTCCGGGATACCTCTGATCCGCAGGTTATTGCGTCTTGACCGGTTCTCCGTATCTTCCAGTTTTTCGAAGATAGTTTTGACTTGAGTTTTTAATTCCTCGATGTCTCGCATTTGGGTCTCCTGTGCAAGGGCGGTGTTATCCACTTTCTCCTCCAAGTCCACAATGCGGTCACCTATGGACGCAATCTCCTCTCTGATGCTGCGGCGGAAGCTCTGCATCTCAGAGTGGAAAGAGCTTTTTAGTTCTTGTACAAACCCCATCATTTCTTTGCGGGTAAGTGGAGCGTCCGTCTCTTCTCCAGAGTCTAGATCTGAATCTGCGTCTCCGCCTGCGGTAGACGCTTCTTGATCTTTGGTATTTTGTTTTTTGAAGAAAAGGGATGCCTCACGTCTGGCCACCGGTTTTTTTTGTTTAGTGGATGGCATGTTTGTTGTTTTTTCTTGGTAAGTTTTTTGACTTTGAATAGAGCTGAATATATTTAGGTGATGTAGCACAAAAAAAAAAAAAAAGAGAAAAGTTAAATTGGAATAAGCCCCCTCATTCCTATGGAGACCTGATCACACAAACATTGGAAGCGGTTCCATGGTTGCTTTTAATTGAGCCTTTGTTCCATGTGATTTTGCTCTCCCCCCTCTCATCTGGGCCGATTTTAGAGACTGTACTGGGCCCAGTGGAAAGTTAATGGAGGATGTTGGGACTCCCAGTGAAAATGGTTTGTAGGGGAGGGAGAGTGGGTGAATTTTCATTAACACTTTCTTCCAGCTCTTTATTTTCAGTGTCACTTTATCTTTTATTTACTTAAATGCAGTTTGTGCTGTTTGGGAGGAGCAAGGTGGCCGCCAACCATCTCTTAACAGTGTCTGTGTTGGTTGGGTGGACCAAGATGGCCGCCGGCTACTCCCAGCACTGATGTGCCAGATGGGTGAACCAAGATGGCCGCCGGCTACTCCCAGCAGTGATGTGCCAGATGGGTGAACCAAGATGGCCGCCGGCCACCACTCAAACAGGGCCGCGCTGAGCGGTAAGTCTTCCCCTCTCTGGGTGGATCGTCCCCCCCCTTCCTCCCACGGAGCTCACAGGGCCCTGGAGCCACAAGGGAAGGCACCCACTCCGGTTCCGCCGCGCCTCCGATCGGCAGCTGTCGGCGCCTCACACTTTAGCCGGCGCCATCTTGCTACTCCGGCAGGGCACGGGCGTGTGGGGATAAGTTTATTAGAGAGGGTTATGTGAGGGGGGGGCGAGCGGCGACCCCCGACTGCAACGGCGCACCTCCGCCTAGCTCGGTGAAGCGCAGGGACACCCCTCACCTCCTTCCGTGAGTCCGGAATCGGCTGTTTCTAATGCAGCCTCCCGGTCCCGGCGGCCATCTTGGGATCAGCTTGGAGGCAGAGGGGGAACCTGCGATCGATTTGGCAGCCGCGGGGCCAGTTCCAATTACGCTGGGGAGAGCCCAAAGCTGTTGTAACTTGTGCCACACCGTGGCAAGTGTGTTTTGGGGTGTTTTGCCTCCCGATCTTCGGGTTTGATCGGGTATAGGTGTCGGTTTCCTTAGGAGCAGAGCAAGCTGCGACTAGCACGCTCAGACCCCTGGCCACGCCCCTCATTAACACACATTTTTTAATCGCAAATTGTATAGGAGATTATATTTATTAAAATCACATAGTACATTATATATGTTCTATATACACATTATTTCACATCTTAATTTAAAGTATCCTCACAGCACTATTTTCAGTGCTATTTTTTACACAGTACTCACTATAACATATTACACAAACACACACTTCACCGTTTGGTTTATATCTTTATTTATTATCACCAACTTAGTGCTATAATTCATCATATACACATTATAATATGTTTATATATATATATATACAGCTGAGATCGTTATTTTTAACATGTTTATATTTGTTTTTCCACTATTGAGAACCACTGCACATGTGTGAGTAAAGGGACATTGATTTCCACACACTGTTGATTGCGCATGTGCAACAATTAAATTAGGGTGGTAATTGGATTTATTCGGACACCTATATAAGAGGACACTGTGGGACACATTGTTAGAACCCCTGAGGAAGAGAGCAGCTCGCTCTCGAAACGCGTAGGGTTAATTCGTGGAGACCTGAACCAGTGCATTGCAATTGCCTGCAAAGTTCCGTGACGAATCTGCTGTTGACTATCATCAAATCCGCTCGAATCTGCTGTTTGAAAACTACCGCGAGGAGAGAACGCCAGTGCGGAGGGAGGCCCACGCTGTCCGGCGTGTACAGCTTTTTCCTTTGGCCCAAAACTCGGCGCAGCAGTGGTGGGAGCTGCACAAATCCACCGGGCTAAACCTGCCAAGCTGCGGGGAAACAAGGATTGAGAGACGCACATACAGTCAGGCGTGCTGCAACCATCTCCCTGGCCCTGATGCTGATGCGGTAGCAGTGGTAGCTGGAGAAAGAGAGGGGATACTCTCAGATATATCCACTGCTTGTACTGTATATATCTTTCGTCCGGTGAGTGGGCAATTCACCCAGTGCAGCTGTTACATGGTCCCATATTAATTGTCCTTAATTGTTACCCATTGAAATTTTCATTTGTATATGTTTTGTATGTCCAGTGTTTTAATTATTTTATTAAATGTTGTTATTTTCAATTCACCCTTGATCTCAGCTGATATATAATTAGTATTAGTATATGTTGTTTGTTTTAACAGTATTACACTATGTCCTGTGTTTTTTTACTCTTTTTTTAAGCACATCTTTATCACCTGGAATCCTCATCGGTCTCCTCCTGGTGGTGATTATATCCTTTCATGTTGGCGCCTTTTATAATACTAATCCTTTTTTTCCTTTGATGTATGTGTTTAGTTACATTCTGCATACAGTATAGTAAAGACCGTTGCTATTTCACATCCAGTGTATGTGTTCATTTATATGTGTCCTGCGAGGAACAACTCCCGCTCTGCTGGGAGCCATCACAGGTGGAGGCGCTGCACCATATAGTATTGTTCAAGAGGATACATCCCAGGCTCTCATTGGCGGAGGCTCAGGCCTCCTGTGAGCCTAACAGGTAAAGCACCACACCGGTACATACATATAAATTCTCCTCATATGCACCCTATCTGCGATTGGGAGGGGGAATATGGGTTACATATAAATAAATAATAAATAAACCTAAAGGATCCAATTTCTCATGTGGATGAGACTGGTCTGTTCTGGAAAAAGATGCCTGCAAGAACCTTCATTGCAAGAGAGGAGAAAACAATGCCTGGCTACAAGCCAGCTAAAGAGAGAATAACCCTTCTGTTAGGTGGCAATGCTTCTGGTACCTTAACCCTTTGCGGTCCAATAAATTGACATTAAGTGCGACAGTAGGTCTAATTTAATTTTCGTAAAAAAAAACATAGCTTTTTTTTTTTTGCACACACACACTGCATGCACGCACGCACACACTGTGCGCACGCGCCCACACACACACTGCGCGCGCGCACACACTGCGCGCACGCACACAAACTGCGCACACACACACACCACACTCGCAATCCCCTCACCCCCCTACCTCCGTGTCAGCTGCTGGGGCTGCCTGCCGGGATCGGTGCAGGGCTGGGGGCGGATCATGGGGGGGAGGGGTCGGATCGGCGCAGTACTTGGGGGGGGTCGGATCGGCGCAGGTCTCGGGGGGTGGTCGGATCGGCGCAGGACTGGGGGGGGTGGTCGGATCGGCGCAGGACTGGGGGGGTGGTCGGATCGGCGCAGGACTGTGGGGGTGGTCGGATCGGTGCAGGAGTGGGTGGAAGGGAGGGGGGCCCCATCAGTGCGGCTGCTGGGAGAAGTGTTCGGGGGATGTGCTGCCGGCGCCTCACCCTCCCTCCTCCCTCCACGCGATCCGACATTGGACCGCATGTACAAAATAGTAGTGTCGGATATAGTCCGACATTCGACCGGAAAGGGTTAAAGTTAAAGCCTATGCTAATTTATCGTTGGCAAAACCCTAGAGCTTTTAAGAACTATGTTAAAAGTAGACTTCCAGTGCATTGGAGGTCTAATAGAAAAGCATGGGTGACTGCAGCCCTTTTCGAAGACTGGTTTGCCACCTGCTTTGTACCTGAGGTGAAAGCCTATTGCAGGGACAACAATATCCCTTTCAGAATTTTGCTCCTTGTAGACAATGCTCCTGGCCACCCTCGATCATTAAATGAGCTGAACCCTAACATTCGAGTGGAATTCCTACCACCTCAATACAGCAGCTCATGGACCAATGTGTCATAGCCACCTTTAAGTTGAACTACTTAAAAAGAATATTCAGTAAGTGTATTGCAGCAATAGACAGTGAAAAGGGAACAGGGCAAGACGTCCTAAAGAAATTCAGGAAAAGCTACAATATCTTGGATTGCTTCAAAACTGTAAGAGATGCTTGGAAAGACATAAAGGAAACAACAATGAAAGGGACCTGGAAAAACTTATGCCCACACTTAGTTGACGATGTTGAAGGCTTTGAAGATTCTGATGATACTGTTACAGAAAATATTGTAGAGATGGCAAGGCAGTTAGAGCTGGAAGTGGAGGCAGAAGATGTTGCTGAACTTCTGGCGTCCCATTCTGAGCCCCTCAGCAATGAAGATCTTCTGGAACTTGAAGAGGAGAGAGAAGAAGATGATGTGCAGGATGAGGTTGAGACCATCGAACAGCCTGAAGGCCTATCTTCAAAAATTCTCTTTGAAGCTTTCCGTCATCTTGATAGTGCCATGGCTCTTTTTGAAAAGCATGAGAGGGACTTTGAAAGAAGTTCCAAAGTCAATGCAATCATTTGGGGGGGCTATGCCTGTTACAAAAATCTACAGAGAAAAGAAAAGAGCTACACTTCAAACCTCCTTAGACACCTACTTTCCTAAAAGGTCAGCAGCAGCCAGTCAATCTCCCAGACCATCAACATCCACTGAAAGTCCACCTCGAGCATCGACATCAGCCCCAAGCCCTACTCCTATTATTATTTCTACTTCAAGTAGTCCATCGATATCGCCCGCAAGAAAGCGTCTAGCCCTTGATGACTCTACTTAATCTACATAACAGCCCCACACAGCAGGAATTAGAGAGAATGTGTTGTTGCCAAGGATCATATGGTTTGATTTTCTGTTTGCTGTTCACTGGATTGGAACTCTTGCTGGTTCTGGACTCCAGCTACTTTGAGCTGTTGCTCTGTTTTGCTGTGCATCACATTATCTTTGATTGTGGGATTTGGCTGATTATTGGTTGGGGAAAGAGGGATACGGGAAGTACCTTTTTATTGGTGGAGTAAGTAAAAAAACATTTATGGTGTACAGCAAGTAAAAACTTAAATTTATGAATACAATTTAAAACAAGCAGCATTTTTTTTTCAACTTTTTATTTTCTTCCTTTTTCAAGCATACAGCAGTGTGAAGACATTTTTTGACCCTTATTCGCTGAAGCTGCCACATTTACTTACTCATACGGATACACATTGAACGTAGACTGAGGGGGGGGAATGGCACACTAGGGAGACACATGTGGGAGGGGGGGTAACACAGAAGGGGAGCAGAGGTGGGGTAGGGGGGGGTGGGTAGGGGGTTTGACCCTTATTCCACATCTTCTGGCATCTTGTAGGGCCGTTCGGCTCGTACTGTGCAACCCTGTGTTGGGCGTTTCCATCCTCGTCAACTCTTACCTACTGCACTAGCTTCTGGTACGTGTTATAGGAGAACTCACCTTCCACTATTACAGCCAAATGGTGGCATTGCTCAACCCTACAATGTCAGTCTGTGCCAGCCAGGGGAACCAGACTTTTTGAAAATTTGAGCCAGTGTCATTGACCAAACTTCTCCATCTGGCAGCATTTTTTTATTTTTATTGGTGGAGTAAGTAAAAAAAACATTTATGGTGTACTGTAAGTAAAAAGGTGCGTCAACTACGCATATTCTTGCCTGCGATATCAACTGGATGAAGACGCCAGCGGAGTAAGTACGGTAACCGTGTCTCATTTTTTCCCACTGTTTACTGTGTATCTCTTTAACTAATTCTCCTTTTTTCCCCTCCAATGACAGATCTCCAGACTTCAATCTTATCGAAATGGTCTGGCATCAGCTGAAGGATCATATCCGAAAAGTGGTGAAACCCTCAAAAAAGGATGAGTTGGCGAATCGCATACTGAGTTTTTGGAACAATGAACTCACCGTGAAACGATGTAATAAATATATCGACCATATTGCGACTGTGTTGCCCATTGTGATAGAGCGTAATGGGCATGCATCAGGAAGGTAGTATGGTACAGTACTGTACTGTAGTATGGTAAGTACAGGCACACCAATTACAGTATGATACAGGTAAGTATGGCACAGATTATTTTACAGTATACAGCATGCACTTTACTGCACTATTTTTTTATTTTAAGAGAGCTGCACTACCAATCTTGTTACAAAGTCTTTTACAGTAGTTATACAGTAGTTCCAGTATACAGTAGTAACTACATAGTCCAATATGGAGTAGTTATACTGTATACCAGGTCTAGATTAACACACATTCCCAGCAAGCTCAAACTCCCACACCCACCACATGATGAATATATATTTATGTCAACCAGAGAGCTACTGAGCGTGGCAATGGTGTACAACAAAAGACAGGGGGTGCCCAATGCTACATCCAATTGACAAAACATAGATGATGAAAAGTATAAAGTAAAATACTTCAATAATAATAATGTACACCAGGCCTGCACAACTCGTAAAGTGAGAAGGGCCGAACTGCTCCAAGGAAAAAAAAATTGGGCCGCACGGGTAAAATCATCATCATCACCATCTCTCCTCCAGCACCTCATCATCATCATCATATCTCCTCCAGCACCCCTCATCATCATCCTCATATCTCCACAAGAACCACTCACTATCAACCTTTGCGATACTCCCCATCTATCTCTCATACCCCCATCTTTCCCCTCACCCACACACATAATACTCCCCCTCCACATCAAACACACAATACCCCCTGCACAGCACACACATCACCCCCCCCTTCACCTCACATCGCTCTCCCCCCTTGCACCTCACATCGCTCTCCCCCCTTGCACCTCAAATCACCCCCCATGCACCTCAAATCACCCACCCTTGCACCTCAAATCACCCACCATGCACCTCAAATCACCTCCCATGCACCTCAAATCACCCCCCATGCACCTCAAATCACCCACCATGCACCTCAAATCACCCACCCTTGCACCTCAAATCACCCACCATGCACCTCAAATCACCCACCCTTGCACCTCAAATCACCCACCCTTGCACCTCAAATCACCCACCATGCACCTCAAATCACCCCCCATGCACCTCAAATCACCCCCCATTCACCTCAAATCACCCCCCATACACCTCTAATGACCCCCCTGCACCTCCAGTCACCCCCCTGCACCTCCCATCACTCTCCCCCCTGCACCTCCTATCACCCTCCCCCTGCACCTCCCGTCACCCTCCCCCCTGCACCTCACATCACCCTCCCCCTGCACCTCACATCGCTCTCCCCCCTTGCACCTCAAATCACCCCCCATACACCTCAAATCACCCCCCATGCACCTCAAATCACCCCCATACACCTCAAATCACCCCCCATACACCTCAAATCACCCCCCATACACCTCAAATCACCCCCATACACCTCAAATCACCCCCCCTGCACCTCCAGTCACCCCCTGCACCTCCCATCACCCTCCCCCCTGCACCTCCTATCACCCTCCCCCCCTGCACCTCACATCACCCACAGGGCCAATAGAAATCATGGGGCCCGAGACAAATGAAAGGAGCAGCCCCCCCCCCGAACCCATAGCGCACCTACCACAAAAATATATATTTTAGCGCGCAACTTTTACTTAGCTGTTTTCTTATTGTGATACAGAAAAAAACATTACAATGCAACCTGTTTATTTTTTATATTTTCAACAAAAGACATGTGACTGCCTGCCTGGGTGGGTGGGTGGGTGGGTGAATGACAGTTGGGTGAATGATGGTGGGTGGGTGAATGGCAGTGGGTGGGTGAATGCTGGTGGGTGGGTAATTTGACAGTGACTGGGTGGGTGACAGTGACTGGGTGGGTGACAGTGACTCATCTCTTCCCCTCCCCGCATCTCCCCCTCCTCATCTCTTCCACTCCCCGCATCTCCCCCTCCTCATCTCTTCCACTCCCCGCATCTCCCCCTCCTCATCTCTTCCACTCCCCGCATCTCCCCCTCCTCATCCTCTTCCACTCCCTGCATCTCCTCCCTCCTCATCTCTTCCACTCCCCGCATCTCCCCCTCCTCATCTCATCCACTCCCCGCATCTCCCCCTCCTCATCCTCTTCCACTCCCTGCATCTCTTCCACTCCCCGCATCTCCCCCCTCTCTCCCCCCTTGTCTTTCTCCCCCCCTCTCTCCCTTCTCCCCCTCTCTCAATTCTGTCCCCTCTCTCTCCATTCTGCCCCCTCTCTCTCTCCATTCTGCCCCCTCTCTCTCTCCCTTCTGCCCCCCTCTCTCTCCCTTCTGCCCCCCTCTCTCCCTTCTGCCCCCCCTCTCACCCTTCTGCCCCCCCTCTCACCCTTCTGCCCCCCCTCTCACCCTTCTGCCCCCCCTCTCTCTCGCTTCTGCCCCTCTCTCTCCCCCTTCTCCCCCATGCCTTCTCCCCCCACTAAACCACTCGGTTTGCCCCACCCCACAGCAGCCCATTTGCCCCCTCCCCATCAGCAGCCCATTTTTCACTGACAGAAGAACTACAGTACAGTACTGTACGTGTACAAAGAAGATAAACACTGAATTTTGTATTATTCATGATTATTTGTATTTTTTATTCCTGATAAAATAAAATAAATATTTCATTACAATCACGATAATCATAATCATTGAAACAGCCACCCCCGCCCCCCTAAGAATATTTTTTAAATCTTTTTTTTCCTTTGAACTTTAAATTCACATTGATTGTGTGTGTGTGTGTGGGGGGGGGATTCTTCAAGAAGGCTTTGGGTTTGTGTGTGAAGTGCTTAGGTGTGGGCTACACTACTTACTGTAGTTGCCAAGAAGGGTTTATCAGATTAATATATGAAATTCGGGAAGGTGTGGATACACATTTCTATGCATTGGCTAATCAGATTAACATATTAAATTCGAGAAGGGATTATCACACGTGCGCATTGCGTTACCGTAAACAAAGCCTCAAAGGGTTGGGGGGGGGGGTGGATGGATGAGTCAAATTAATAATCAACAAGGTCCCAAAGAGATGGGGGTAAAGCTGCATGAAGGATTGAATATCGAATATCAAGAATTTTTATGCAGGCACATGTGTCTGGGAACGAAACAAAAAAAAACACAATTTTTTTTCAGACTTGAACTTCTAAATGAATGTTAAGTTGTACACGCATGCGCATTAATAATCAACTAGGTCAGGGGTCTCCAAACCTATCCTCAAGAGCCGCACACAGGCCAGCTTTTATGGATATCCCTGTTTCAGCACAGGTGGCTCAATCAGTGCCTCAGTCAAGCACTGAGGCACTGATTGAGCCACCTGTGCTGAAACAGGGATATCCATAAAAGCTGGCCTGTGTGCGGCTCTTGAGGACAGGTTTGGAGACCCCTGAACTAGGTCCCTTCCCAAATAGGATTACACGCAGGCGCAGAGATATGACACCAGGCTCGGGACGATTAAAACCACAAAGCCAACCATTTGAAAATGAATGGTCTGTGAGAGGTGTCGATAAGAAGTTGAAATCCTTGAGCCTTGTGTGTGTGTGTGTGTGTGGGGGGTGGAGGGGGGTAAAGATGCATGAAGGATTAGCTAGCTGTACTGTAGTTCAAAAAAATATTTTCAACAGGTCACCATAATGTTTTGATCCCCACACCCCCAAAGAAATAAAAATCACAGAAAGCATGTGCATGACTAGTGTCGCATTAAAAAGCTACAGTACCGATTGAACATCAGAATATCAAGAATTTTTATGCAGGCACATGTCTGAGAACAATACAAAAAAAAACAACACAATTTTTTTTTTCCAGACTTGAACTTCTAAATGAATGTGAAGTTATACACGCATGCACATTAATAATCAACAAGGTGATTGTGAAATGTGACACCAGGCTCTGAATGTTATACACGCAGGAATGTGATGACAGGTTCGGGAAGATAGAAGCAAGAAAGCCATCCATTCCAAGGAATGGTGTGGGAGAGGTGTACTGTAGATAAGAAGTTGAAATAGTACTTTAGCCTTGTGTGTGTGCGGGGACGAGAGGGAGAGCGCTGTATGTGCCGAAATGTGATACTGTAACACGCCTATGCATTTCAACAATGTTCAAATGAGACATACTGACTGTACAGTACACGCATGCGCATAAAATAAAAACAGTATGAAAAGAAAGAATGGATTACTAAATAATACATATAGAAATGTGATAATTTTATATTCGAAGACGCGACGTTATATTTTTGTAATACTGTATACTGTAAATCTTCCATTTAACAATTACTGTGCGTGCACACACAGACTTGCAGAAAATGTACGGCTGTACTGTACTGTAGGTTGAATTGCTATTAGACTTTTAAGACAACAGCTCGCGAACGCCCACCTGTGTTTTTAGACGGTATTGCAGTATAGCAGACAGCGCTAAAAATCTGAGCGCTAACATACTGGAAACTGCTCCGGAAAAAAAAGAAAACAGACCGCATCTGGCCGCCGTTATCAGTGACGTGGCTACGGCTGCATTAGGATGAAGGGGGCCGCAGCTGTACGTTTTTCAGTTCCTCTCCGGGAACACGAACCGGGAGGGTTTGGAAAAAATATAATAATCTGGGGAGTATATTCATTTTAACCGAGGTCATCCTCCCTATCCACGAAATCTGATACCCCTCCCATTTGGCAAGGTCTTTCTTAATTCTATCAAACAGGGCTGGGTAATTATGTTGGTATAGTAGGTGGTAGTTCCTTGACATATTTACTCCTAGATATTTTATATATGTGGAACTCCATCTGTAATCAAAATTTAGTTTTAATAGTTTGACCTCCAAATCAGAAAAATTTAAATTTAGGGCCTCAGATTTGTCGTTTATTTTATATCCCGAAACCTTCCCGAACTCATTTAGTTCTCTTTGGAGGTTGGGTAACGAAATCTGAGGATTGGCTAGGGTCAGGATATCATCCGCGAATAATGAAATTATGTATTTTGTTTCGACAATTTCTATACCTTGTATGCTCAAATTTCCTCTAATTTTTTCTGCTAGAGGTTCAATTGTCAAAGCAAAAAGAAGGAGAGATAATGGGCATCCCTGTCTCGTGCCATTCTTAATTAAAATCCTTTCTGAATTGTTTCCTGGTAATTTGACCAGGGCCATTGGGTCTTGGTAAAGTACCCGGACCCCTTCTAAAAAGGAGTCTTTAAAGCCGAATTTCTGAATTGTTTTATCAAGGAACCACCAATCAATTCTATCAAACACCTTCTCTGCGTCTAGGCTCAATAGGACCGCCTTGGTACCAATAAGTTGAATATTATCTATTATATCAAATATCTTACGGGCATCGTCTGAGGCCTGCCGCCCAGATACATACCCACTTGGTCTTTATGTATCAACCTGGGTAGGATAGGGTTCAATCTGTTTGCGAGAATTTTACTGAATAATTTCAGATCGTTGTTCAATAGAGAAATTGGTCGGTAGCTACCACATTGCATTGGGTCTCTACCTGCTTTGTGGATGATGGCTAAATTTACAGTAGTCATGGACGTGGGGATCGGATTGCCATCCATGAAGGAGTTAAATATTTCCAATAGATAAGGGGAAGGAATTGGTAGGAAACTTTTGTAGTAGACGTTGGTGAAGCCATCCGGGCCTGGAGCTTTAGATATTTTTAGTGCTTTGACTGCCTCCGCTATCTCTTTTTGTGTTATCTTGGCATTTAATATGGAGAATTCGTCCTCTGATAGCTGTGGTAATGTGCAGTCATCCAAATATTTGGTGATTGCCTCTAATCTCGAGGCCTGTGATATCTTTATATGGGAGATAAGTTATACAATTTAGTATAGAAGCTAGTAAATGCCTGTGCTATTTCATTATCTTTGTATGTTATTGTACCACTTCTGTTCTTAATTGCTGTTATATGGGATCTTGTCCGCACCCCCCTCAACTTACTAGCGAGCAATTTTTCTGCCTTGTTGCCCTTATCATAGAACCATTGATGGTCCACTTCAAGGCTTTTTCCACTTTGTCTAGTTGTAATTTTTTCAACTCTGCTCTAGTAGCAGTTAAAACCTTATATCCCTTTTTTGATGGGTTGGTTTTATGATGCTGTTCCAGTTTTATATTTTTATCCGTCAAATCTTTTTGAAGTTTCATTTTAGTTTTTTTCCTATGGGATGCAATAGATATGAGGTTGCCTCTAATTGCTGCCTTAAGGGCTTCCCATAATATTGTCGGTGATGTTACTGAACCTTTATTAAGGGCAAAATATTATTTTAAGGCTATTTTAATTTCATTCTCTATTTCTGGATGGTTCAATAGAGAATCATCCAACCTCCAGTGGAACATGCTGGATTTCATAAATGGGAGAGAGAGGGTCAGTGCAATAGGGGCATGATCTGACCAGGTAATGGGTGGAACATTTTTGGTAATTAAAAAATAGTCTATACGTGAGTAAGTTTGATGGGGTGCAGAAAAGAACGTGTAATCTCTCTGGCCTTGATGTTGGGTTCTCCAAAGGTCTATAAGCAGAGAATGCCTCACTATATCTCTGAATTTTTTCCCCTTTTTTTGAGTCTGTGCCAAGTGTGGATGGTTTGGCTTGACGATTTGTCCTCATCCGGGTTAAGAACCAGCTTCATATCCCCTCCTATTATCATCGAGGATAGGAATTTGGGCTCTATAGACTCCAAAACAGTCTTTAAAAAAATTGTTTGGTTTTCATTTGGCGCATACAGATTGATTAGGGCGATCGCTGTCCCAGAGAGCGAGCCATATACCACTAAAAATCTACCCTCAGAGTCGGAGATCATCTTTTCAACGCTGAAGGGGACCCCCTGGCGGACCAGAATAGCTGCCACTCTATTCCTCTTTTAGTAGCAAGAGAAGAGAGCCACTGGGTATATACTCCCAAACAATTTAGGCAGGTCTTGTCCGGTGAAATGTGTCTCCTGGAGAAATATTATATCTGCACTCGATTTCTTAAGCTCCTCGATGGCCAGCCTCCTTTTCCGGTTAGTTTGGAGCCCCATCATATTCAGGGATACAATTTTAATTGGTGTGGCTTTAGCCATCTTCCCCAATAACAAAATGGGGTCTCAATACCCCTCCCATCCCACTTGGGAGACACTGCAGAGTCTTACTTTTGGCCTCCACAGGGAGATCGAGGACAGCATAGCCGGCCCGAGGAGGGGGGGAGGGCAGGGAGGGTAAAGGAAGAAAGAGGGGTAGGTGCTTGCTGGGACAGTACCATCAAGGGAAAAAGAGAATTGAAAAAGAAAATAGGGCCCAAAAAGGACCCAGAATAATGGGAACCAGTCAGTCTAATGACTGGCTTTAAGGGCTTATGGCCCTTACGGAGTAACTTCGGTGCCAGGAGCACGTGGGTCTAGGGAGGGGGCGAGGATCCCCAAGCTGATAATTAACCAACTTCCCTTTAACGTGGAGATTGGTTCCGCTCTTTACTTAGTCTGGACGGGACATAGGCCAGGTCAGTATAGTTTACTTTACTTGTATAACATCCCATACTTTTGGGTGCCTAATTTGTCAAGCATTTTGCCAACCGACAGACAATGTGGAGGGTGGGGGGAGGGGTTGAGGGGGTAAAGGAGAAGGTAGGGAGAATAGGGAAAAGGAGGGGGAGGTATTGGGGAGAAGTAGCGGAGACATTTGATTCTTGCCTCTATATACATGTGCCTATATATGCGGGGACACACATACACACGCCCAAATATATATATATATATATATATATATATATATATATATATATATATATATATATATACTGTATATATATATATATATATATATATATATATATATATATATATATATACTGTATATATACACACACACACATATATACATATATTAAGGTTATAGTGGGTAAAAAAATGACAAAAACCCTCCACAGTAAAGCATAAAGCAATACATATATACACATATATATATATATATAACAAACAGAGGAAAAAAGCAGCGCCTCTGCTAATGATTAAATAGGTAAATATAATATATATAATATATAATAAACCGGCTGTGATTAATAATAAGGATCTACACTGTATACACTAATAATAGTGAAGTACTAAATAATTCTAGCACAAATAATAATAAAACCTGTAACCATAAAGATAAGTGCATAAATATTGCAAATATACAAATTCAAAAAGAGAAAAAAAGAGTGTAAAAAACAGTCCTCAGAATGTCCAATGATGATGTGGGTTCTGGTATGAAGGGTTGAATTACACTGGAAAAATTGTTTATTATAAACGAATGTAAAGGGAGGTTCTTCCTTTGATCCACATATCTTATTGGTCAATTGACTGTTAGTGAACTTTATATATGCACAGTTTGTATTATATTATATACATTTTTTTGTATGTTTATCCTTTACTATGGTTTTTTGGCCATCTCATTAATTAATAATTTATTTATTCATTGTTATGTTATTGATAGGTATACTCCCCTTATATTCACCAGTTGCGGTTTTATTTATGTATTTATTTGCTGTATTACACCTTTATCCTTCACCTCCTATACTCCTCCAACTCTAAAGTTTTAATATGTATTGCGAGCATTGTTAACTACATTCATTAGCAGCAAGTACCTTTTCAGCTGAGAAGGGGACGTTCCAAGCGATTTAGACAATTGGGTGGTGTATTTAAATACCGGACCTTCCCCTTCTCCATACTTCCCTTTGAAAAAGTTACCCGTGAGTGACGAAACGCGTCAGGGAGCGTCATCACGTCAGACGCATTGACACTGAC